>NC_091363.1:12104196-12169196 GCF_038502225.1 Cherax quadricarinatus
TTAGTTTTGTTTCTGCTTGGTGTGGATGGAGTTACAGGGTGTGGGTGTGACTGGGCGTTATTGGGGTGCGGTTGGGTTAGTGTTATGAGGGCGGTGGAATGGTTGGGGTTATTGGGGTTCTGGGGTGGCTTGGGTTATGGGGCCGATGGTTTCGGGTGAGTGGGTCATCAGGGGGAGTGGGGGTGATGGTGTGTAACAAGCTTTAGTAAAAAGACATGTAACCTGAGAAAGCTTTAATTGCTGTGAAAAGTTTCATTAAGTCTTAAACGGAGAATACTGCAACACATGGAACAAGCTGGCAGGGTGAGGCAAGGTTTCACTGTAGTTGCACTGTCGTGCGCTGGTTATGGTTCATGGTGAACGGTGCTCAGTACAGGTGACTTGATTGTGCATTGGTGTTGCTGGTTCATGGAGGTGCATGGAAGGAAGGTATGTATGGGAAGTGAGGGGAAGGTTATGCATGGTTTTAGAAGTGTTTTGGTGAAAGAGAAAGAACTTTTACTCGTATTAGTATCCTCGAATGATGAATAATCCAGGATAACCAAAGAAAGCAAAGCATTGTGGCTTTGTCTTCAGCTGAGGTTCCTTCAATGATCTTTCTCCAAGATGAGACCCACAACAGCTGACTAACACCAAGGTAAATATTTACTGCTGGGTAACGTTATCAGCTGATGATAATGAGGAACATGGGCAGTTGCGTGGAATACTTTCTTTTTGGCTATGTTTCGCCCACGCAGTGAGCTTTGTCGAATAACAAATAGAAAAGATGAAGCCCACTGTTTGGGTGAAATGTTGTCAATAAATGTTCCATATAGAAGCTTTTTTCCCTCTCAATGTTCGCCTCAAGTACGTCTCACTATACATGAGCAGTAAGTGTTTTAGAGAATTGCCCAAGTCTCTCTTATCTCGTCTAGTATTTAATCTCAGTCCTCTCGGCTGTGAGACGAACGAGGCAGCCAGAGGTACTTCGCAGAGAGATGGTTACATCAGTTAAAGGTTTGTCAGGAAACAGGACAAGTGTTTCCTGAAGCAGGTCTTAGTCATATGAAGACGCGAAGCTGGAGCTTTTGGTCACCTGACCGAGACCTATCTTGTCAAATAACTCTCCCAGTGTGCACTGAACCGGTCACTTTAATTAATCTACATTTATGTATCATATACGTATTGGATTTGAACTTATGTATTGTTACAATACTGCCGAACCCGTTTTCTTTTCTACTGAGTTCTTTCTCCACGCTGAGTAGTTACCCAAGAATGGTGTTGTTGGTATATGTTTAGGGGGGCTAGTGCTAAACTGAACCGGTTTAATAAAACATTGTCACTAACACCTGTAAATAAAACCTATCTGACCTAGGGACATCACTCACAGATTAAAAAAAAATGATGCAGTCTTTTTTTTTATCTGTGGCATCAACCACTTCTATAGCCCCTCTAAGGTTTGGTCTTTTATTCATCAACTACAGTAGTTTCTATCTTGTGATGAATGGTTTGAAAAACCAATGGGCCAGTAGACCTGCTGCAGTGCTTCTCCAATCTTAGGTTCTTTACGATTCCCATGTGCGGTCAAGAACTATGTTGAAACATTTTCTCATTGACAAAATAAAAGTCGAAATGTCGTGAATGGAGCAATTTACAACTAACCCATAAATTTTAGCCCCACCTCTACCATCATCAAGTCACGAGTGACGAGAAAGAGAGAGAGAGAAAAAGCCAAGAGGAAGGTGAGGTCATGGCAGAGGAAGGTGAGGAGACTGTCAAGATCAGTTCACCCAGTTCACAGTGTTCTCAAGACTAGAATATCTGGCAGTGTACTGGAATTATTCTTTCCATGAAATTTTCCTCGTAATACTTTTTTCCCAATTTTGGTTAAGAAACTGAGCTTCACTTACTACCACACACAAGCTAATGTTAACAAAATGTGTTTGGCAACTTTAAGTAGAAAGTGTTGAATGATGAAAGTTTTTTTCTTTCTTTTAAGGTTTTTTTTTTCTTTTTGGGTCACTCTGCCTCGGTGGGAGACGGCCGACGTGTTGAAAAAAAAAATTCTCCATAGGAAAGTGAAACAGAATTCTTTCGTTTTTCTTTTTTAGGTCGCACTACGTCAGTGCGTTACGGCCGGTTTGTTGAAAATACTACAACTATTACTACTAATAATAATCATAATAATAATATCTATTTCCAAGAAGATACATTTAATACTCTACCAGAATATGTTCGTAGTTTTTCCTTTATTTTATTTTCTTTCTGGTCACTTTTCCATTTTTTTTTTACTTTTGGTGAATCAAAGATGGACTCTAACAACACCTTGGTTAAAATTATCCGAACTTCTCAATTCAGAAAGCGTCGACAGTCAAGTCAGTGTTCGTGGTGCTCATAACAGCCCTGCAGTACGAAATATTGTCTATTATATATAAATTTTATCCTTATGGAAGTATGGATGAAGTAAAAGATAGTGTATAAGTGAAAGTTTTGAAAAATGTAATCCAGAACGATTATCTTCCTGTATCATGAATAATGAGATTATCTACATCGTAGATATAAATAATAATCTCATATAACGTATATGTGTAGAATACTGTGGATAAATGGTTCAGAAACCCTACAAGTTGATAAATTAGACACAAAGTGGCGAAAAGTAGAAGAATGTATTGGACTGAGAAAGCCATCGTGTGGCGAAACGTTTCCACGATAAAGATACAGAAGTGTTATACATGTGAATAATTTATCACTTAGACAACGGTGCTGACTCATCCTCTGCCGAGACAAAGCATTAATTACACTTAGAATTACTGAAAAATAATTGAATTTAGAGTCTATTGCTGATATAGGTAAACAGTAAGTCTTTCTTTTTCTATAACAAGAGTTTATGAATATGTTCCCGGCCTTGTTCCCCTCAAGGAAGGTTCCTTGATGTTGGTGAGGGGCTCTTGATTTAGGGAATTGGATCTCTGCTCCAGTTCCCCAAATTAAGCCTGAATGCCTTCCACCCCCCCAGGCGCTGTATAATCCTCCGGGTTTAGCGCTTCCCCTTTGATTATAATAATAATAATCCCGGCCTTGTTACCCCTTGTATTATAAACTGTATTATAGACTAGGTCACCTAATCTCCTGGATTAGGTGACCTAAAAGTGTTTATCTTTTCCATGATTCCTGACCCTACCTGACCTTTCTGTGACATCAACAGGGCCCCGTGGCGTACGACTTTAAATACGATGTGAAGGACGACTACACTGGCGCCAACTTCGGTCACCAAGAAGCCAGCGACGGCTACAACACCCAAGGCTCCTACTACGTCCCCTTGCCCGACGGTCGCCTTCAGAAAGTCACATACTACGTCGAAGGGGACTCTGGCTTCGTGGCTGAGATCTCTTACGAGGGCGAGGCCCAGCACCCGCCCTATAAACCTGGCCTCCCCTACCAGTCACTGCCGCCAGTACACGCTCCGCTAGATGGCCATCCATCTCTCCTGCATCGACCGACTCTGGGATACATTTAAGCAAATTAATGTTTATCATCTACCAACGCCATGGCTTTACTCTCATAGGACGGGAGGATCCTCTTTCTTTATTACCTTCATTATTTTTATCCTTGAATAACTAAAATATAATGAAAACTTGTTAATGGCACACGAATTCAATAACTCAGGAGATTAATTGATCTGTATATTTTGAAGGGGTCAAATTAAGATTAATCTCCTGAGTTTCTGTCTCCATGTGGGGTGTTATTGAGCATCTTCATCCTTGATGTCAAAGATATATGGTACTAACAAGATGTTGAAAGCCACACATGTGCAACATCTGGGCGCCTTCATGTGACAGACGTTTCTTGCATAGCAGGCTTTATCAATTTAATAGAGAGATGTGGATAATATCTCATATATTTGAATCAGTGATTCAGACCGAACTTCAATAGCTTATACAGTTGAACCAGTGATTCAAGCTCCTATATAAGCTTCTTTCTCTTGTTTCAAATTAGCAAAGCTTCGTGTGCAGGAAAATTAAATTAATCCATGTTAAGCGCTAAACCCAAGTGAGTCATTCAGCGCAAGACGTGTTGGAGGCTCGATCCTCCGTCTGGTGAGCGCCAGACAGACGCGCTTCCTATTTGTACTCGCCTAGATGGAGCAGTCTCTCTCACAAATGAAGACTCTCAGGTACTGCACATATGCCTTATTTAACATTATTTTTATTGCTTCCTCATCTTTGGATTTCCACCTTCCTCATCTCCACCAGATTTCTGTTGATAACAAACTCACTGCTTTTATCCTTAGTATAGCATGTGTGTTTTCGACTCATAATTTTGAGTGTTTTTAGTATTCACATTTGAGATGTGAAATGTTCATAACATTGTATATTTGTTACATAGTCTCAGAACAATATTATTTTAGTACAGAAAGATGTTGATAGATGTTTACTAGTTGCTTTGTAAATCTGTTATTGTTGTCGATCGTAGAATTGTTGAAATATTTTGTAGATTAAATACGAAAACAAAACGGATTTTATCTTAATACAGACACTACCATCTTGCTAGCAATATGCTAGATTAAAGGTTGCTTGCTTGAAGCATCAATTTCTCTCTTGCACTGGCTGGTAGACATGTCCAATGATGACCTTAACGTAAACGAATATAGAAAGACTTAAGATGATACCAAACGTACACTTCTAAAGATTATATTAGAGAGACAAGATTGTCACGCCAGTCAAGGCTTCAGATGAGCAAATGCAAATAAAACATTCTGAAAGTCAGCATGATGACTTAACTATAATGATGCAACACAGGAGTCAGTAGAAAATATGCAAGCAAAACACGAAGCTAACGCTGCAAGTAAGCATCCTGATCAAGATAATATCCAACAAAAATAATGAAAAAAGAATTTATTCAGACACATTGTATAAACGAGAGACAGAACGTTCAAATAAAGACGCATAAGCAATACATTAAGAACGTTCACGTAAGCCAGCACAAACCAACAGGGTATCACATTACTTTCTCCATGAGCAAGAATCTAGCCAGGAGAATCAGGAACGTCACGTCTAAGTCAAAGACTTCCTGTTGGGACTATAAATAACGCGTGAATGTGTAAGTTTACCACGACACCTGTTTAACAAGTAGTCGTTAACACGTAGTTGTTAACGAGGGGGACCCAGTGATTCACTTCTCTGGTCTTTCCCCTTTCCCTTATCGACGTAATTGCACTTCTTATTACGTCACTTAACGCAAATGAAAGTGGTGCTTAATGGCCACTTTCGCCCAAGCCTCGCAAGTTGGCTGAAACATCTGTTGTTGAAGTCACTGTCTGGCTGTTAGCCACGCCCTGAAGCACAGTAGGTCTGAGATTCAACTTTCGGGTCCCTAACTCTCGTTCGCCAGTAAGAGTGTCATCAGGGGCCTCTGACACAGTGGAGTGTTGAGCATCCATCTGTGTCCGCCCTGGCCCCTCTCACACTCGTCCTCAGTCATAAAATCAAAGCCTGAGTTATTATTACCACTAATAATAACAAAATGAATTCACACACACACACACACACACACACACATGTTAGGAAGTATTTATTCAGTCATATAGTAGGAAGCTCATGGAGCAGGGAGAGAGAGGACCTAGTAGCGTTCAGTGAAGAGGCGGGGCCAAGAGCTGAATCTCGGCCAATGCAACCACAATTAAGCGAGTACACACTGAGAAGTTGAACGAGGAAAGAAGAGGAAGAAGTTTTTTCTTTAAGGAGTAAGGAGATACAAACACCTTAAATGTTTCTGCAAAGAAGCGACCACAAGATACGTGAAAATCATGTAAAAGAAAAGGGGAAAAAAGGCAACATTAAGAATAATACATTTTTGAAGATTTATTACACTAATATATATTGAGTAATCTCAAAAAAAAAAAAGGTTAGAAATAAGGGAAATTATAGATGAAAAGATACTTCGTATTGAGTCTAACTGAAACCCAAGTTGAAAAAAAAATATTTGAAATAAGATTGTATTTCATACAAATTGTTGAGTGTGGAGAAGAGACAGTAGGGAAGAGACAGTAGGGAAGAGACAGTAGGGAAGAGACAGTAGGGAAGAGACAGTAGGGAAGAGACAGTAGGGAAGAGACAGTAGGGAAGAGACAGTAGGGAAGAGACAGTAGGGAAGAGACAGTAGGGAAGAGACAGTAGGGAAGAGAGAAAGACAGGGAAAAGACATAGGGGGAAAGAAAGGGAACAAAAGGGGAAAAGGGAAAGGGGAAAAACCCGTAGGGAAGAAACAGAGGGAAAGACAGAGGGCAAAAGTAGGGGAAAGACAGAGGAAAAAGACATTAGGGAAGAGACAGAAAAGACAGAGGGAACAAAACAGAGGGAAACAAGGAAGAGACGAGGGGAAAAAGAAGAGGAAAACAGTAGGAAAGAACAGGGGAGGCAGTAAGGAAAAAGACAGAGGAAAGACAAGGGGAAACAAAAAACAGAGGGAGAGCAAGGGAAGAAGGAGGGGAAAGACAGTAAAAGGAAGTGAGGCCAGAGGAAAAACAGTAGGAAGAGAAGTAGGAAGGGAAAAGGAAGAGACAGAGGGGAACAGACGGGAGGAAAGACAGTAGGGGGAAAAAAGTGGGGAAAGACAGTGGAAAGAAAGGGGAAAAAAGTGGGAGGAAACAGAAGAAAACAGACATGGGAAAGACAGAGGGGAAAAAGGAGGGAAAAACATAGGAAAGACAGAGGGAAACAGACATAGGGAAAAACAGTAGGGAAAAAACAGAGGAAAAGACAGAGGGGGAAAAAAGTAGGAAAGAAGTAGGGAAGAAAAGGGGCAGACAGGGAAAAGAAGAGGGAAGAGACAGGAGGAAGAGACAGTAGGGGCAGAAGAGGGGAGGCAGGGGAAGAAAGGGAAGGGAAGAAGGGAAAAGACAAGGGGAAGAAATAGGAAAAAGAAAAGGAAAGACAGAGGAAAAGACAGTAAAAGGAAGAGACAGGGGGAAAAGAAAAGGAAGGACAGAGGGAAAGACAGAGGAAGACAGGGAAAGAATAGGAACAGACAGAGGGAAAAAACATGGGGAAAGACAGAGGGGCAGACAGAAAAAAACAGACAGAGGAACAGGGGGAAAAAATGGGGGAAGAGGGAAAAACAGAGGGGAAAGAGACAGGGAAGGACAGAGGAAAAACAGTAGGGGAAAGAAGTAGGAAACAGAGGAGAACAGCAGGGGAAAAGTAGGGAACAGGGAGGGAAAGACAGAGGGAAAAGACAGAGGAGACATGGGGGAAAAGACAGAAAGACAGTAGGGCAGACAGAGGGGAAAAAACAGAGGGGAGGAGTAGGGAAAGACAGAGGGAAAGACAGTGAAAAAATAGGAAGAAAGAGGGAGGCAGTAAAAGGAAAAGACAGAGGGGAAAGAAGGGGGAAAAGACAGTAGGGGAAAAAGAAGAGGGAAAGACAGGAGGGAAAAAGACAGGGGAAAAGCAGTGGAAAAAGACAGAGGAAAAGACAGAGGAAAAAAAATGAGTAGGGAAGGCAGAGGGGAAAGTGAAAGGGGAACAGACAGGAGGGCAAAAAAGAGAAAAAGACAAGGGGAAAAAGACCCGGGAAAACAGACAGAGGAAAAAGAAAAACAAGAGGGGGAAAAACAGAGGGGGAAAAAGAAATGGAAACAGAAAAAGAAAAGACAGAGGGGAAAGGCAGAGGGGAAAAACAGGAGGAAAGACAGGGAAAAGACAGAGGGAAAGACAGTGGAAGGGAAAAGGAAGAAAGAGGAAGAAGGGGCAGAGGGGAAAGAATTTAGGGAAACAGCAGGAAAAGTAGGAAAGGGAAAGGGGGGGAAAAACAGAGGGAAAGAAATAGGGAACAGCAGGAAAAACAGAGGGAAGGACAGAGGAAAGACAAGGAAAAGAGGAAAAAAAGAAGGAAAAGACAGAGGGAAAAACAGAGGAAAAAGAGTTGAAAAAAGGGGAAAGACAGAGGAAAGAATTGGGGAAAGAACAGGGGGAAAAGCAGGAGAAGGGGGAAGAGACAGGGGAAGAAAGGAAAAAGGGGGGGCAGTAAGAAGAGCAGAGGAAAGACAAGGGGAAAGACAGAGGGAAGCAGGAAAAACAGAGGAAAAACAGTAGGGAAAAGACAGAGGGAAAAAATAAGGGGAAAAACAGAGGAAAGACAGAGGGGAAAAGACAGAGGGAAAAAAGAAGAAGGGGAAAGAAAATAGGGAAAAAACAGTAGGAAAAAATAGGGGGAACAAAAAAAAAGGGAAAAAACAAGGGGGAAAGCAAGGAAGAACAGAGGAAAGCAAGGAAACAAAGGGGGGGAAAACAAGGGGAAAGGGCAGAGGGGGAAAAGGAAAAGGGGGGAAAGGTGGAAAGACAAGGGGAAAAGACGAGGGGAAAAGGGGAGGGGAAAAGGCCAGGAGAGACAGAGGAAAGACAGTAAAAACAAAAAGAGAAAATGGGAAAGGGGCAGTAGGAGGAAAGGGAAAAAGGAAGAGACAAAGGAAAAGACACAGGAAAATAGAAAATGGAGGAAGGGAAAAGGGAAAGGGGGAAAAGGAAAACATAAAAAACAGCAGTAAGGGAGGAAAAAAAATAAAAAGACAGTAAAGGAAAAGAGACAAAAAAAGGAGGGAAGGGGAAAAGCGTAAGAAAGAAGGAAAACCCAGAAGAGAAAAAAAAGACAATAAGGAAAGACAGGAGGAAAGACAGGGGAAGAACAGTAGGAAAGAAAGAAAGCAGAGGAAAAGACAAGGAAATAGGCAGAGGAAGAGACAGGAGAAAAGCAGGGAAGCAGAGGAAAGACAAGGGAAAACAGAGGGGGAAAAACATGGGGAAACATGAAAAAGGGCAGGAAAAGACAGTAAAGGAAAAGCAAAAAAGGGGAAAAAAGAAAACCCCAAGGGAAGGCCCGAGGGGAAAGAATGGAAAGGGCAGAGAAAAGACAAAGGGAGGGAAAGACAGAGGGAAGAGACAGAGGGGGGAAGGAAAAGGGGAAAAAGAAGTAAAAAGGGAAAAAAGAATAGGGAAAGACAGTAGGGAAAGAATAGGGAAAAAGACAGAGGGGAAACAGCAGAAAAGGGGAAACAGGGAAAAAGTAAAAGAGACAGTAAGGGAAAAGACAGAGGAAAAGACAGAGGGGCTAGGGAAAAAGTAGGAAAGAAAGGAAAAAGAAAAAAATAGAGGAGAGCATGGGGAGGGGGGGCGAGGGAAGGAATAGGGGAGGCAAAAAAAACAAGGGAAAGACAGAGGGAAAAAGAAATAAAAGGGGAGGAAACAAGGGAAGAAAAGAAGAAGGGAAAAATTAGGGAAAACCCGGTGGGGAAAAAAAAAGTGAAGAGAGAAAAAGCAGAGGAAAGACAATGGGGAAAAACAAAAAGAAAGAAAAAAGGGGGGGAAAAAAGGAAAAAGAGACAAGGAAGGGCAGGGGGAAAGAGACAGAGGGAAAAAAAACAGAGGGGACAATGGGAAAAAACAAAAAGGAAAGGCAAGTAGGGAAAAGACAGTAAGAAAGGAAAAAAAGGGGAAAATAAAGGGGAAAGACGAGGAAAAGACAGGGGGAAAAGACAGAGGAAAGCAAAAAAGACAGAGGAAACAGAGTAGGAAGCAGGGGAAGAGACAGTAAAAAAAGACGAGGGAAAGACAGAGGGGGAACAGAGTAAAAGAAGGGGGGGAAGAAAAGGGAAGAGACAGGGGGAAAACAGAGGGGAAAGACAGAGGAAAAGCAGGGAAAGACAGAGGAAGAACAGGAAGGGGGGAAAAAAAGACAGAGGGGAAAGACAGAGGGGAAAACAGAGGAAAGACATGGGAAAGACAGAGGGGGAAAAAAGAAAAAAAAGAGGGAAGAAGGAAGGGGGAAGAGACAGGGAGGGAAGAGACAGTAGGAAGAGACAGAGGAAAAACAGTAGGAAAGACAGTAGGAAGAGACAGTAGGGGAAAAGAAGGAGGGGAAAGGGGCAGAGGGAAAGACAGAGGGAAAGGGGCATAGGAAAAACAGTAGGAAAGACAAAGGGGGAAAGAATAGGGAACAAAAAAACAAGGGGAAAAGACAGAAAGGAGGAAGAAAACGTAGGAAGGGCAAAGGGGAAAAAAGAGGAATGGGAAGAAAGTAAAGGGGCAGAGAAAAGCAGAGGAAAGACAGAGGGGAAAGACGAGGAAAGACAGTGGGGAAAAGAAAAGGAAAAGACAGCGGAAGAGACAGTAGGGAAAGACAGTGAGGAAAGCAGAGGAAAAGGAAAGGGAAAAAGAATTTGGGAAAGAACAAAGGAAGAGAAGGGGAAAGACATGGAAAAGAAAAGAGGGGAAAGACAAGGGAAGGGAATAGGAAGCATAGGGGAAAACGTAGGAAGAGACAGAGGGGGAAAAGGGCAGAGGGAAAAACAGAGGAAGAGAAGAGGGGAAAGACAGAGAAAGGGGAAAGGGAAAAGACGTAGGAAGGACAGAGGGAAAACAAAGGGAAAACAGGGAAAACAGAAAAAGAAAGGGAAAATAGGAAAAAAAGACATGGAAAGCATAGGGGAAAGACAGAGGAAAGACAGTAGGGGGGAAAGACAAGGAAAGACATGAGACAGAAAAGAAAAAAAACAGTAAAGAACAGAGGGGAAAGACAAGGAAAGACAGAGAAGAGACAGCGGGAAAGAAAGGGAAGGGCATAGGGAAGAGGAAGGGAAAGACATAGGAAAGACAGAGGGAAGAACAGAGGGAAACATAGGGAAAGAAAAGGGGAAAAAAAAAGGAAAGAAAAGGAAGAAAGGGGAAAAAAACAGGGAAGGAAAAGACAGAGGAAGAAAAAGAGGAAAAAACATAAGGAAGGCAAGGGAAAGACAGTAGGGGAAAAGGGAAAAGGGAAGAGAAGGAAAAGGGAAAAAGAGGAAGAGACAGTAGGGAAGAGACAATAGGGAAAGAAGAGGGAAAAGACAAGGGGAAGGAAGAGACAGAGGGAAGAAAAGAGGGAAAGAGGGGAAAAGAAAAAGGGCAGGGGAAAAACAAGGGAAAAGGAAACAGGAAAAAGAGGGGGAAGAGACGTAGGAAAAACAAAAGGAAGGGGAAAGGAAGAGACAATAGAAGAACAAAAGAGAAAAGGGGAAAAAAAAGAGAAGTAGGGAAAATAAAAGGGGAAAAAGAAGAAGAGGAAAAGAAAGGGGAAAAAAACAAAGGGAAAGCAGGGAAGAAAATTTGGGAAAAACAGAGGAAAGAAATAGGGGAAAAACAGAGGGAAAGACAGAGGAAAAGAGGAAGAAAAGGAAGAGAAAAGGGGAAAAAAGAGGAAGAGCAGCAGGGGAAAGGGGCAATAGGGGAAAGACAAGGAAGAAAAAGGGGGGGGAAGAGACAGGAAGAACAGTAGGGGGAAAAGACAGAGGAAAAAAGACAAAGAAAGGAAAGGAAAAAGGGAGACAGTAGGGGAAGCAGGGAAAGACAAAAGGGGGGAAAAAATAGGAAAGACATGGGGAAGAGACGGGAAAAGAAGGGAAGAGACACAGGGAAAGACAAAAGGGAAAGACAGGGAAAAAAGACAGTAGGGGAAAAGACAGAGGAAGGGAAAGGGAAAGACAGTGGGAAGAGACAGAGGGGGAAAAAAAAGGGGGAAAGCATAGGAAGAGACAAAGGGGAAAAGAAGAGGGGAAAAGCAGTAGGAAGAGCAGAGGGGGAAAAGAAATAGGAAGAGAAAGGAAGAGACATAGGGGAAAAGACAGGGAACAAGGGGAAAAGGCAGTAGGAAGAACAGAGGGAAAAAAAAGACAGAGGGAAAGAAATAGGGGGAAAAGACAGTAGGAAAGAGAAGAGGAGGGGGACAGGGAAAAAGGGAAAGACAAGGGAAACAAGGGAAGAACAAGGGAAGAGACAAATAGGAAGAACAGCAGGAAGAGACACAGGGGGAAAGACAGGGGAAAGAGACAGAGAAGAACAGAGGAAAAAGACAAAGGGGAAAGACAGTGGGAAGGACAGGGAAAAAGGAAGAAAAAGGAAGAAAATTGGAAAGAAGTAGGGGAAAAGAACAAGGGAAAAGGGCAGTAGGGAAGGACAGTAGGGAAGAGAATAGGGGGGCAAGGAAGAGGCAATGGGAAAAACAGTGGGAAGAGACAGAGGAAAAGACAGGGGAAGAGACAAGGAAGAGACAGTGGGGAAAGAGGGGAAAAGGGAAGGGGAAAAGGTGGGAAGAAAAATGGAAGAGACAGAGGAAAAAAGCAGGAAGAGACAATAGGAAGAACAAGGGGGAAAAATAGGGGAAAAGACAGAGGGAAAAAGCAGTAGGGGAAAAGACATAAAGGGGGGGAAACAGGGAAGGAAAGGGGGAAAAGTAGGGGAAAGACATAGGAAAGACAGAGGAAGAAAAGGGGAAGAGAAGTAGGGGAAGAAAACCCGGAGAAGGGCAAGGGGAAAAGAGGAAGAGGAAAAGAAAAACAGGGAAAGACAGAGGGAAAGACAGTAGGGGAAAGACAGAGGGGGAAAAACAGTAAAAGGAAGAAGAAGAGGAAGAGACATGAGGAAAGGCAGGGGGGAAAAGACAGAGGAAGAGACATAGGAAAGACAGAGGGAAGAGGAAGGAAGAGACATAGAGAAAAAGACAGTGGAAGAGACAGGGGAGAACAGAAGAGACAAAAGAGGGAAGAGACGAGGGGGGAAAACAGTAGGGGAAAAGAAATAGGAAGGACAGAGGGGAAAGACAGAGGGGGAAAAGACATAGGAAGAGCAGAGGGGAAAAACAGAGGAAGGACAGTAAAAGGGAAAAGACAAATAGGGGAAAAACAGAGGGGAAAAGACAGTAGGAAAGACAGTGGGAAGAGCATAAAAAAGGGAAGGGCAAGGAAGAGACAGTAGGAAGAACAAGGAAAGACAGGGAAGAGACAGAGGGGGAAAAGACAGAGGGAAAAAACAAGGGGAAGAACAGAGGGAAGAGACAGGGAAGAACAGTAGGGAAAGACAAGGGAAGAGACATGGAAGAGACAAGGAAGAGACAGTAGGAAGAGACAGGGGAAGAGCAGAGAAGAAAACATAGGGAAGAGCGTGGGAAGAACAAGGAAAAAAGACAGGGGAAAGACAGTAGGAAGACAGTAGGAAGAGCAGAAAGAGACCAAAGGGAAGGACAAGGGAAGAGACATAGGAAGAGGACAAGGAAAAAGCAAGGGAAGAAAAGAGGAAAGACAATAGGAAGAGACAGAAAAGGGGAAAAAAGAAAGGAAGGGCAGAGGGAAGGACAGAGGAAGAGACAGAGGGAAGAGACAGAGGGAAAAGACAAAGGAAGAGACAGAGGGAAAAAAAAAGGGGAAAGACAGAGGAAGAGACAGTAAAGGGAAAAGACATAGGAAGAGACAGTAGGGAAAGCAGAAGGAAGGACAAAGAAGAGACAGTAAAAAGACGTAGGGGAGACAGTAAGAAAAGAAAGAAAAGGGAAAAGACAGAGGAAAGACAGGGAGGGGAAAGAGACATGGGAAGAGACAGAGGAAAGGGAGGGGGGTAGGAAGAGACAAAAGAAGAACAGAGGAAGAGAAGAGGGAAGAGACAGAAAAGGGAAAAGACAAGGGGAAAAAAAGAGGAAAAAAAGAGGGAAAGACAATAAAGGGAAAAGGGACAAAGGGAAAGACAATAAAGAAGTAAAGAGACAGAGGGAAGGAACAGAGGGAGACATAGGAAGAGACGTAGGGAAGAGACAGTGGGGAAAGGGCAGAAAGAGACAGAGGGAAAAAAGGCAAGGAAGAGACATAGGAAGAAGTAGGGGAAAAGACAGAGGGGAAAGACAGTAGGAAGAGACAGAGGAAGAACAGAGGAAGAGACATAGGGGAAAAGACAGTAGAAAGACAAGGGAAAAGGGCAGTAGGGGAAGAGAAAGAGGGAAAAAGCAGTAGGGAAGAGACAGAGGAAAGAGCAAAGGGAAGAGACAGAAGGGAAAAAGACAGGAGAGCAGAGGGGGAAAAGACAAGGGGGAGGAAGGGGGACAAGGGGAAAGGGCAGTAGGAAGAACAGAGGAAGAGACAGAGGGAAGAGACAGTGGGGGAAAAGCAGAGGAAGACATAGGAAGAAAAACAAGGGAAGAACAGTAGGAAGGCAGAGGGAAGAACAGTGGGAAACAAAAAGGGAAAAGACAGAGGGGGAAAACAGGGGGAAGAGAAATGAAGGGGGAAAAAAGGAAGAGACAGGGGAGAGACAGTAGGAAGAACAGTAGGAAGAGACAGAGGGAAAAGACAGAGGAAGGGGAAAGGAAAACAGGGAAGAGACAGAGGGAAAGACAGGGGAAGAAAACAAGAAGAGACAGAGGGGAAAGACAGAGGGGAAAAGACAGGGAAAAGACAAGGGGGAAAAACGTAGGGGGAAAAACAGAGGAAAAGACAGAGGGGGGAACAGTAGGAAAAACAGAGGGGAAAAGGCAGAGGAAAAGACAAGGGAAAGGGCGAGGGAAGAGAAATAAAGGGAAAAGACAGGGGAAAGGGAAAAGAGGGAAAAGCAGTAGGAAGAACATGGGAAGAGAACAGGAAAGACAGAGGGGAAAGAACATAAAGGGAAAACGGGAAGCAGTAGGAAAGACAGTAGGGGGAAAAACAGAGGAAGAGACAGTAAGGGAAAAAGCGGGGAAGACAGTAGGGGGAAAAAGAGGAAGAACATAGGGGAAAAGACGTGGGGGAAAAACATAGGAAAGACAAGGAAAGACAGTGGGGGGAAAAGACATAAGAACAGTAGGGAAAAACAGAAGGGAAAAAATAGGGAAGGGCATAGGGAAAAACAGAGGGAAAAAAAGTAGGAAAAGACAGTAGGGAAAGACATAGGGAAGAGACAAAGGGGAAAAAAATAGAAAAAGAGGGGAAAAAACAGAGGGGAAAAGGGCATGGGGGGGAACAGGAAGGGGGGGAAGTAGAGAAGAACAAAAGAAAAAGTAAGGAAGAACGTGGAAAAAAACATGGAAGACAGAAGGGAAAGGGGATAAGAAGAGGGGGAGAAAAAAAAAAAAAAAAGTAAAAGAAACCAGTAAAAAGGGAAAAAGAAAATTTTTTTGGAAAAAATAAAAAAAAGAAACATTTTTTTAAAAAGGGAATTTTAAAAACAGGAAAAATAAAAAGAGAAAACATTTGGAAGCATAAGGGAAAATTTTTGGAAGAGAAATAAAAGAAATTTGGGGGGAGGGGGGAGTAAAAAAGAAAGGTTTTGGGAGAGTTTTTTTTTTAGGGGAAAAATGAAGGGGAAGACTGAGAGGAGAGCCCTTTTAAAGAGGACCTTAAAGGAAGAAATTTTTAAAAAAAAAAACCCCCTTGGGGGACATTTTTTTAAAAAAGAGGGGAAAGACAGGAAGAAAAACAAAAAAGCCGAAAAGAACAGGAAGGGGAAAGAACAGTTAAAGGAAAAATAAAGAGCAGTAAAAAACGAAAAAAAAAACATAAGGAAAAAAACAAAAAGATTAAAAGAAAAAGGGAAAAAAAAAGAAAGGGGAAAAGAAATAAGGAAAACTTAAAAAGGGAATACAAAAAAGAAGAAATAGGAAAACAAAAAAACAAAAAGGACAACAGGGAAAAGAACTAAAAAACATAAGACCAGTTTTTTAAAAACCATGGGGAATGTTTAGAACCCAAAACAGAAAGTGCAGTGAAAAAAAAAGCCAATGAAGGCGTTTTTGGGAGAAAACAATTTGGGAAAAACAGGGGAGGAAAACCCCCAAAGGGAAAGGACATTTTAAAAGGAAAAAAACCAAAATGGAAAGAACAAATTTAAAGAACCAATCAAAAAAAACCCCCCCTTTAGGGAAAATTCTTTTTAAAAAGCCCGAAGGGGAAGAGAAAAGGGGTTTACCCGGGGAAAATCAAAAAGACCCCCTGAAGTTTAGGGGAAAAAATTTTAAAAAAATTAATAAAAGATTTTTCAATAGAAAAAAATAAAATAATAGAAAATGGGAATTTTTTATAAAAGGGAAAAAATTAGAAAAGATTTTCATTTTAAAAATTTTTAGGGGAAAAATAAAAAAGGGAAAATTTTCATTTGAAAAATTTTGGGGACAGTAATAATGGGAAAACCCCCCGGGGAATTTAACCCCCAAGAAGGACATTTAAGAGTAAAGTGGAAGAAAAACAGTTGGGGGAAAGGACCCCGTAAGTACGGTAGGAAAACGTAAATGAACCGTTAACTGGAAAAAGTAGAAGTAATTTTGGGGAAAAACTCAGGGAAACGTAAAGAAAGGGGGTCTGAAATTTTACATAAAGGGAGGGCCCCGTGGGGCGTTTGGGGGGAGACCCCTTGATTGATGGGAAGAATGCATCTGACGAGCGCCGACAAGGGCATTTACCGACCCCCTTTTGACCCCTAGCCATTTATCGACCCCTTCGACAGTCCCATTGACCTTAATGGGTAGATATTGACCGCTGGAACCCGGCCTTACACCCGTGTAAGTTCAATGTTGACATTTCCCCATATGATTGCCTAAAGTGTGCAAGACAATACTACGCCATAATATGTACAGCTTGTCTTCCACATTGATTGTATATTCTGCTACTGTGCTACCATGATTGTTCCATAAACATAGCTAATGTTATTCATGATGGGATTCCTAAGTTCAAGGCTGGAAAATTAAGAGAATATGCAACGTTTAATTTGACCGGAAAATGGCTCAGGAAACCGTAATAACACGATTGCAGGCCAGCTGGCTTGCGCGCTGGCCTGCAATCGTTTTTCCGGCATATAAGCGCGTAAGCCAGCTGGCCCAGCTGGCTTAACTGCTGGCCTGGAGTTTTACGACTCACTTGCCGTGAGTTCGAGCTCCACCCGTACCGTGGTTTGACTGGAAAATTTTGACATGATTCGGTGTAAAATCAGTCTATAGCAAGAAAATCATTAAGGCTGCAACATCAACATTTTTTTATTAATAAAGACGGACTAAAATAAACTTTCAGTGCCAGAGGTACTTTATTTTTTATCGGTGTATATACTCTAAGGAAGTCTACAGAAAGTTACTTTATTAAGGTTAAAGCCTATCGACTGCACGAAGGTCGTTATGGCAGAATTTCACCTCAACTCTGACCAAGGATATTTTAATTGTTTATCTCGACAATATACATCTCGTTGTTTATAAAACTTATGTTAATAGATTGGCTAGGTGGTTGATTTATTAGATTTCAAGCCTATCTACTACACGAGGGTCATTAATGCTGCTTATCACCTATTCACCATCAATCAAAGATACGTTAATATCTAACAATGACATACATTTCCCAGTGTGTATAATTTTGTTTACAAATTTATGCCCTTCGATGTTTTAAATTTTAGAGATATTCATTTCCTTAATATCTAAAAACGATTTGTAAAATTTAACAGATTCATAGAGATATTACTTCAGTTTGTGACAAAGATAGTTTTCTTGAGGAAGTTACTGTAATAATTGGCTCTGGTAGTCACTTTAAAAGTCTCTTTGCAGTTTGTGTTAGTAAGTGTTGTGGCCACCAGCCTCGCTCATGCAGTCTCCACCCCACCCCAGAAAACCCCACACCAGAATACCCCACCCCAGTATGCCCAGCCTCAGCCTGTGAAGAAAAACCTCGCCTCAGTGGAGAGGACCCCTCGAACCATCCCCTCTTACGGACCTTCCATCAAAAATGTAAGTCAGGTTTAAAGCATATTTGAGAACAAGTCAAATGCCGCAAAGAATAATGTAGTCTCTAATGCAAAGATTGAAATTACCTCATCGTACTTACTGGGGAATTTGACTGCCTTTATTTTCAGGTTGTCCGAAATGCATTGCATACTAGCGGCTTTATTCTGTGCCCACCAATATTTTATTACATGTAAACTATATTTTTTTATACCAAATAAATTTTTTTATTTGCTTTTGTATGTATAGACAGAGATTTCTTTCAGTTGTGAGCGCAGTATCTTCCAGGAGTGAAGACGAGGCTTCCCCAGCTTGTTCTCAGTTACCGTTTTTTCTGGCATATAAGGCGCACGAGTATGTAAAACATCAAAGGCGATGTTTCGTAGCAGTTATAATGTAACGTTAGTAAACAACTGCTAAAGAGTAACCCTAAACCTACGTTTGACTCAGACCTTGAGCATATAAGGTGCAGGATAATGTTTTTCACGATATTTTTTTGGGGAAAAAAAGTGCGCCTTATATGCCGGAAAAATACAGTACATTTATGGAGACATTTTACTGTGACCAGTTTGCTTGAGTAGAACTGATGGATGCTTCTCAATAGCATATATTTATTTGTCTAGTAGAACTTAGTTGTGAGAGTCGTGGCTCTCATCAGTAAGATCTGGTGTTGTGAGTATGATTGCAAGTGACTGAAGATTGGAATAATACACTCGCTCAACCAGCCACCATCACATTGGTTGGAACGTTAGTGTAAGGGTTTTACACAAGTAGATATGGTAGTATTAATAGCATTAACAATATTAACAGTAGTGACACAGGGATCAAATTCCCAGCCGGAGGACGCTACACCTACACAGTGCATAATAAATGGGTGGATTGGAGTGTAATTTGATTTAATCCGTAGAAAAGGAGCATCAATAAAGATTTTTTCAGTGTTATCTCTGCTCTTTCGAAACCGCTTATCTGCTTCGTATTTTTTTTTTTAATTTCCATTTCCTTTTTGAGTGTATTTTGGTTTTCTGGGAGCCTTTCAAAATCATTCAGAAAATTTATAATACATATACTGCTTTACTAAAAATATTAACTTCTTTTTTTTACAGACACCTGCGAAATACGACTTCAGCTATGCTGTGAAGGACGACTTCAACGGCGCATCCTTCGGTCATCAGGAGACCCGCAACGGTTACGACACCCACGGCTCCTTCTACGTCCCTCTCCCCGACGGCCGCATCCAGAAAGTCACCTACTACGTTAACGGTGACTCTGGCTACATAGCTGAGGTTACCTACGAGGGAAAGGCCACGTATCCTTCCTACCCGTCCCCCGTAGTCTACAGTTCTGGCCCATCTTACCGCTCCGTGCCCAAGGATGAGTCTACCCTTCCCTACGACACTGATTCAACTGACGTCTAGTTATCAACCTGCTGTGTACATTTATTCAGTTGTACATGAACGGTATACATTACCGAGAAGATGAGCAACATCTGGGTATCTTTATTTGCATACGTTTCGCAATCCAGTGGTTTTATCAGTACACATTCAAGATATAACGGGAAGACTGTAAATATACAAAAAACAAGGAAATCAGTCCTTCAGCCTTGGAGTTGGTAATAAGCGCCGTAGTCTTGAAGAATCTTCAAACTCTTCAAAAACTACGGTACTCCAATTCTTCATATTTTTCCGTGTTGTTAAATAAATGTTGTTTTGTTGCTGTTGGTCACCAATTGTTTTTCTATATCCCTTTGTTATTGAACAAGATGTTTATTACTGTGTAATGAAGTAGACGTCGGGTTATAAACCTCAAATAATCCAAGAAAACCAGTGTAATTTATTTCAGTTTGGGTCCTTCTGGCCCTCTCCCAAAGAATATGATCAGCAATATTCCACCAGGAGTCTACTTTCTACTAGGTAAATAAAGACAGCAGGTGTAGAGAGACATAGTCATCCCACCTATCCCACCTGCTAGTCGAAGTCGGGCCCACCTGCTAGTCGAAGTCGGGTCCTGTCAGTTGCGCGTCGACTTTTCTACAGCTGAACTGTCAGACCACAGCTGAGAAGTTCTTACTAGCCTCTTTCTTCTCCACACAAACGTCGATTTCAGCACAATAACAAAAGCATTTCTACAAACTTTTATTTTTTTTATCGCTTTATGCTTGTTACCTGATTTCTGTAATAAAGTTAATGAAATTTTAACAAAATAGAGACGCTGCTCCACTACTAAATGACAAAATATGTTACCATAAGGGAAGTTTTAGCAGAGTGAGAAGGACGCTGTCACCATCATTGTTTACACTGCAGACAATTTTATTGCATAAAAGCTTCTCAGGATTCTGTATAAACTCATTTTGTCCTGCTGGTATTTATGATGGATTCTGTGTAATAAAAAAACCGAGTTTATTTACACGACTCGACTATATGAAGTATTAACATAAGCTAAAACTGGCATTTGAACACTACGATATGCTGAGACTTGGCTTCATTAATATTTTCGAACACATTATGTTAGTACTGTCACCACTTGTCATGTTCGAACATTAGATGTTGGAAGTGATAATGTTTTATATGTTCGATCACTAACAGATGTTGGCACTGGTGTCGCTTATGTTTGAAAACCAAGAGATGTATAATGTCTTTATTTACTACAAGTACATGATGTCAGGCCTAGCTGACACTCTTGATGACACTCTTCAGGTCTCTTGTCCTATCTAGGCTGGAATATTGCTGCACTCTAACAGCACCTTTCAAGGCAGGTGAAATTGCCGACCTAGAAAATGTACAGAGAACTTTCACGGCGCGCATAACGGAGATAAAACACCTCAATTACTGGGAGCGCTTGAGGTTTCTAAACCTGTATTCCCTGGAACGCAGGAGGGAGAGATACATGATTATATACACCTGGAAAATCCTAGAGGGACTAGTACCGAACTTGCACACGAAAATCACTCACTACAAAAGCAAAAGACTTGGCAGACGATGCACCATCCCCCCAATGAAAAGCAGGGGTGTCACTAGCACGTTAAGAGACCATACAATAAGTGTCAGGGGCCCGAGACTGTTCAACTGCCTCCCAGCACACATAAGGGGGATTACCAACAGACCCCTGGCAGTCTTCAAGCTGGCACTGGACAAGCACCTAAAGTCAGTTCCTGATCAGCCGGGCTGTGGCTCGTACGTTGGTTTGCGTGCAGCCAGCAGCAACAGCCTGGTTGATCAGGCGCTGATCCACCAGGAGGCCTGGTCACAGACCGGGCCGCGGGGGCGTTGACCCCCGAAACTCTCTCCAGGTAAACTCCAGGTAAACTCATACTATATAGAAAGCCGCTTGTTATGCTGAGCATTTCGGGGAAATTAGGTCCTTGTCCCAGGATGCGACCCACACTAGTCGACTAACACCCAGGTACCCATTTTACTGATGGGGAACATAGACAACTGCTGTAAAGGAACACGCCCAATGTTTCTACCCGAGCTGGGAATCAAACGCAGACCCTCGCCGTATGAAGCGAGAGTTTTAGTGACCAGGCCACGGGGCACCGTGGGAACTGATGTCATATATCATGTTTCCAGCTGTCGGAGATTTCTCAACAATAGCAAATCCTGAAGTCCGTCGATGTTTACTGCGCCGACGGACTTCAATTTCGACACTACACTATTTTGGGATTTTAAAACCATGAGTCGAAGTTAATATATTTCGATCCAAGTGGTTTAGGAGGCGGGGCCAGGAGATGAGTCTCGACCTTACAAATAAAACTCGGTGAATACAACACACACACACACACACACACACACACACACTGTGAACCACTAACCATAACCTTCAACAAATTAACAGAAACAGGGCAACTGCCAGAGGTGTAGAAGACGGCAAATATTGTCCCAGTATTTATGAAAAGAGTCAAACTGGTAGCGTTAAACTACAGACCAGAATCACTGACTGGCATAATATCTAAAGTTATGGAGAAGATTATCAGGAGATGAATGGTGGAGCACCTGGACAGGAGGGGGTTCATAATGAACAGCAAACACGGCTTCAGAGAAGGTAAATTATATATCTCAAGGTAAGAGAAGTGAGGCAGGAGAGAGAAAGGGGTAAGTAGATTGTAAGTTTTTTTTTACCTTAAGTAGGCTTTTGGCACAGTACCACACAAGAGACAGGTACAGAAGCTCAAGGAGCAAGCAGGAATAGCAGGGACGGTACTGCAATGTGCAAAAGAACTCAAGGAAACAATGGGTGCTTGTCCAAGAAGAGTTGTCAAAGTGGGCGAGTGACGAGTGGGGTTCTACAAGGACCAGTACTTGGACCGGTACTACTACTACTTATATATGTGAATAACATGACGGAAGTGATGGATTGAAAGGTATTCGTGCTCGCAGATGTGAAACTAATAAGAATACCAACAGGCTGGACAGGCTGCGGTTATGTAATAAGTGGCTACTAAAATTTTATCCCAGCAAGTGCAATGTTATGAAAACTGGGTTTGAGCAAAGAAGACAACAAACGGAGTACAGGTTCGATGAAAAGGGTTGTTAACCTCACTCAGGGAGAAAAACCTTGGGGTGACCATTGTACCGAACATACTGCCTTAGGTGCACATCAACCGAATAAGTGCTGCAGGAAATGCATGTCTACCAAAGCTAATATTAGCTTTCAGGAACCTAATTAAGGAGTCATTCATGCGACTTTATATGGCATATCTCAGGCTCATATTGACTTATCCAGCAAAAGTATGAAGCCCACACCTGATCAAGTCAAGAAACTTGAAAAAGTACAGAGGTTTGCAACAAAACTAGTCCTGGAGTTAAGGAATGTGTGTTATGAGGAGAGATTGGGGGAGCTAAACCTGATCACATTAGAGGACAGGAGGACTAGGTGTGATATGAAAACAACGTACAAGATACTGAGAGGAATTGAAAGGGTGGACAGGAACAGATTGTTCGAGAGGCGGGAAACAGGAACGCTAATGCACTAATGAGTCAGGAGAGTGTCAGGAAGTATTTCTTCAGCCTTAAGTGGTCAGAAAGTGGAACAATCCGGAGAGTGATGTAGGAGTAGGATCCATACATCTCTTTAAGAAGAGGTATGATAGGCTCTAGCAGGCAGGAGAGAACCCAGCAGCGATCAGCTGAGATGCGGGACCAAACGCCCAGACTTGACCCCTGCAACCACATATAGGCAAACATATTGATGAACACACACACACACACATGAAGGGATAGACTAAGAAGTGTCCCTGTTTGCAGATGATGTGAAGTTTATGAAAATTCAGTCGGATGAGGATCACGCAGGACTACAAAGGAATCTGGTCCAGCAACTGGTTACTGGAGTTTAATACTACCAAGTGCAAAGTCATGAAGATCGGGGAAGGGCAAAGACGACTGCAGACAGTTAGTTAGTTTAATATGTTTATTATGCACCCCATACCCATCCTGTGGGCGGTAGTCAAAAGATTACAGAGGTACATAATTGGTCCAGGGACTGGGCCTCAAAGTTTTGATAGCTGAGCAAGCTACACAGGTAATGAATTCACAATTTACAAAGGTAATGAACTCACAATTTACAAAGGTAATGAACTCCAGGTAGGTATAGTCACAATCATGACAAGTTACAAAGGTATTTACAGATTACAGAGGTACACAATGGGTCCAGGGACCGGGCTCCAAAGTTTTGATGGCTGAACTAGGTACAAGGTAATGAACTCACAAGTTACAAAGGTAATGAACTCACAAGTTACAAAGGTAATGAATACTGTAAGAATGGTTACTTACGTGTATACATGGCTACAATCATGAACAAATTTTAGAGTAATGAGCAATTCACACTTCCACACCCGGTCACAACTGTAGTGAGTTATTGGTGCAAATGTTGATTGCTGAGTCTCTCTCTCTCTCACACACACACACACACACACACACACATACAAATTCATACACACACACACACTCATACTCACACACACACACACACACACACACACACACACACACACACACACACACACACACACACTCACACACACACACACACACTCACACACACATACACATACATACACACAAACACACACACACACACACACACACACACACACACACACACACACACATGCACATATGTGGTAATGCTTTATTTACAGCTAGCAAAGTCAGGGTATTTCTCCAGAATGGTCTGTAATATACCACTGTGGATAAAATACTTAGCCATTTCTTGAACACTTCTGAGTGAGTTGTTTCTAAATTCATTAATTTTATCGCACTCCAGTACATAATGACGCAGGGTGTGACAATAATCCATCTGGCAAAGTTTACATTTCGTTTGGTCTGCAGACAGAGTACAGTCTATGGGGCCAAAGACTGCAAACCTCACTTAAGGAAAAGGATCTTGGGACGAGCATAATACCGATTGCATCTCCTGAGACGCACATCAGTGAGATAGTTGCTACAGCGTATGGGCGCCTGGCAAACCCAAGAACAGCATTCCGACATCTCAATAAGGAATCGTTCAGGACCCTGAACCCACACTTGGTCAAGCACGTCAAGAAGTTAGAGAAAGTACAAAGGTTTGCAACGAGTCTAGTCCCGGAGCTAAGGGGCAACTTCTACGAGGACGATACTGGAGGACAGGAAAGATAGGGGAGACATGATAACGATATATAAAATACAGAGGAATTGACAAGTTGGACAGAGACAGGATGTTCAGAGATGTGACACAGCACAAGGGGTCACAATTGGAAGCTTAAGATTCAAATGAGTCACAGATGTTGGGAAGTATTTTTTCAATCATAGAGTTGTCAGGAAATGGATAGTCTGGAAAGTGATTAGTGGAGGCAGGATCATACATAGCTTTAAGAAGAGGTATAAGGCTCATGGAGCAGGGAGACAGTGGACCTAGTAGCGACCAGCGAAGAGGCTGGGCCAGGAGCTATGAATCGACCCCTACAACCACTTATTACATATGTTTATTTCTACAAGTACATGTACAAGGTATACAGACCATAGCTGACATCAATAACATACTACTATATAGAAAGCCGCTTGTTATGATGATCATTTCGAGTAAATTAGGTCAGTTTTGTCCCAGGATGCGACCCACACCAGTCCACTAACACCCAGGTATCCATTTTACTGATGGGTGAACATGCACAACCGGGAATCGAACCCGGACCCCTCAGCGTGTGAAGCAAGAACTTTTACCAACAGGCCAGGTGAGTATACATAGGTGAGTACACAGTTCCCTACATTCAATAATGCACAGTAAGCATAACAATCACCAGCGAGACAACTCAACATCTTGCAGTAAGAATTAACAATAAAAAAATAAAAAAAATAGGCTTTAAAAAAGATTACAAGACAGAAAAATCCTATTAAATAGAAAGCCGATTTCATCGTCAGAAGAAAATCGTCATGTTGTTGATCTACGTGATATAAAAGACACACACACATAGATACTTTCTATCAAAATCAATCAGAAGAGACAACAGTGATAATGAAAGTTTGTTCCCACCAGTCTTATTGCTTTCTCGCCAGGGGGCTGTTGTGGCAGATTCTCAGGTATATATGAGACTCGAACTTCCCCATATCATCAGTTTGGTCTTGGATATAGTGCAATGGTGACCTTCACAGTAAGTTCTAAGATAATTTTCTTAAAATTATGTTGTTTGGTTAGTATGTAAATGATGAAAGTATTTCGTGTGATTTAAGTGTGTTGATGTTTCATGTTGTGTGGTGTTGATGTTTCATGTTGTGTGGTGTTGATGTTTCATGTTGTGTGGTGTTGATGTTTCATGTTGTGTGGTGTTGATGTTTCATGTTGTGTGGTGTTGATGTTTCATGTTGTGTGGTGTTGATGTTTCATGTTGTGTGGTGTTGATGTTTCATGTTGTGTGGTGTTGATGTTTCATGTTGTGTGGTGTTGATGTTTCATGTTGTGTGGTGTTGATGTTTCATGTTGTGTGGTGTTGATGTTTCATGTTGTGTGGTGTTGATGTTTCATGTTGTGTGGTGTTGATGTTTCATGTTGTGTGGTGTTGATGTTTCATGTTGTGTGGTGTTGATGTTTCATGTTGTGTGGTGTTGATGTTTCATGTTGTGTGGTGTTGATGTTTCATGTTGTGTGGTGTTGATGTTTCATGTTGTGTGGTGTTGATGTTTCATGTTGTGTGGTGTTGATGTTTCATGTTGTGTGGTGTTGATGTTTCATGTTGTGTGGTGTTGATGTTTCATGTTGTGTGGTGTTGATGTTTCATGTTGTGTGGTGTTGATGTTTCATGTTGTGTGGTGTTGATGTTTCATGTTGTGTGGTGTTGATGTTTCATGTTGTGTGGTGTTGATGTTTCATGTTGTGTGGTGTTGATGTTTCATGTTGTGTGGTGTTGATGTTTCATGTTGTGTGGTGTTGATGTTTCATGTTGTGTGGTGTTGATGTTTCATGTTGTGTGGTGTTGATGTATCATGTCGTGTGTTGTGGTGTTGATGTATCACGTCATGTGGTGGTGTGGTGTTGATGTATCATGTCGTGTGGTGGTGTGGTGTTGATGTATCATGTCGTGTGGTGTTGATGTATCACGTCGTGTGGTGGTGTGGTGTTGGTGAATCATGTCGTGTGGTGGTGTGGTGTTGATGTATCATGTGTGGTGTTGATGTATCACGTCGTGTGGTGGTGTGGTGTTGATGTATCATGTGTGGTGTCGATGTATCATGTCGTGTTGTGGTGTGGTGTTGATGTATCACGTCGTGTGGTGGTGTGGTGTTGATGTATCACGTCGTGTGGTGGTGTGGTGTTGATGTATCACGTCGTGTGGTGGTGTGGTGTTGATGTATCATGTGTGGTGTTGATGTATCATGTCGTGTGGTGGTGTGGTGTTGATGTATCATGTCGTGTGGTGGTGTGGTGTTGATGTATCACGTCGTGTGGTGGTGTGGTGTTGATGTATCACGTCGTGTGGTGGTGTGGTGTTGATGTATCACGTCGTGTGGTGGTGTGGTGTTGATGTATCATGTCGTGTGGTGGTGTGGTGTTGATGTATCACGTCGTGTGGTGGTGTGGTGTTGATGTATCATGTCGTGTTGTGGTGTGGTGTTGATGTATCATGTGTGGTGTTGATATATCATGTCGTGTTGTGGTGTGGTGTTGATGTATCACGTCGTGTGGTGGTGTGGTGTTGATGTATCACGTCGTGTGGTGGTGTGGTGTTGATGTATCATGTCGTGTTGTGGTGTGGTGTTGAAGAATCATGTCGTGTGGTGGTGTGGTGTTGATGTATCACGTCGTGTGGTGGTGTGGTGTTGATGTATCAAGTCGTGTTGTGGTGTGGTGTTGATGTATCACGTCGTGTGGTGGTGTGGTGTTGATGTATCATGTCGCGTTGTGGTGTGGTGTTGATGTATCATGTCGTGTGGTGGTGTGGTGTTGATGTATCATGTCGCGTTGTGGTGTGGTGTTGATGTATCATGTCGCGTTGTGGTGTGGTGTTGATGTATCAAGTCGTGTTGTGGTGTGGTGTTGATGTATCATGTCGCGTTGTGGTGTGGTGTTGATGTATCATGTTGCGTTGTGGTGTGGTGTTCAAGAATCATGTCGCGTTGTGGTGTGGTGTTCAAGAATCATGTCGTGTGGTGGTGTGGTGTTGATGTATCACGTCGTGTGGTGGTGTGGTGTTGATGTATCAAGTCGTGTTGTGGTGTGGTGTTGATGTATCAAGTCGTGTTGTGGTGTGGTGTTGATGTATCACGTCGTGTGGTGGTGTGGTGTTGATGTATCATGTCGTGTGGTGGTGTGGTGTTGATGTATCAAGTCGTGTTGTGGTGTGGTGTTGATGTATCATGTCGTGTGGTGGTGTGGTGTTGATGTATCACGTCGTGTGGTGGTGTGGTGTTGATGTATCAAGTCGTGTTGTGGTGTGGTGTTGATGTATCATGTCGTGTGGTGGTGTGGTGTTGATGTATCACGTCGTGTGGTGGTGTGGTGTTGATGTATCATGTCGTGTTGTGGTGTGGTGTTGATGTATCACGTCGTGTGGTGGTGTGGTGTTGAAGAATCATGTCGTGTGGTGGTGTGGTGTTGATGTATCATGTCGTGTGGTGGTGTAGTGTTGATGTATCATGTCGTGTGGTGGTGTAGTGTTGATGTATCATGTCGTGTGGTGGTGTGGTGTTGATGTATCATGTCGTGTGGTGGTGTGGTGTTGATGTATCATGTCGTGTTGTGGTGTGGTGTTGATGTATCACGTCGTGTGGTGGTGTGGTGTTGAAGAATCATGTCGTGTGGTGGTGTGGTGTTGATGTATCATGTCGTGTGGTGGTGTAGTGTTGATGTATCATGTCGTGTGGTGGTGTAGTGTTGATGTATCATGTCGTGTGGTGGTGTGGTGTTGATGTATCATGTCGTGTGCAAAAACACATGTACAAGGTAGACAGACCACAGCTGACATCAATGACTGGGTCAGTTTTGTCCCAGGATGCGACCCACACCAGTCGACTAACACCCAGGTGCCCATTTAACTTATGGGTGAACACAGACAACCAGGGTAATGAAACACTCCCAACGTTTCTACCCTCGCCGGGAATCGAACCCGTACACCTCACCGTGCGAAGCGAGATCTTTACCCACCAGACCAGCTCAGTTTTCTTGTCTCAACCGGACAACAGAGTAAATGATTTCACGTCTACGTTGCGGCTTGTGGCTTCACAGTGTTGTTGTATGACACTTACTGGGGAGGATTTAGTTAATGACCAATTAGTTGTAATAGATGTGCCCAAGTGCTCAATAATGTGCACTTGAAGTTGCCACTTGTGCTGTACACAGGACGACAGCTACGACAGTTACATTTGTAGAGACTGTAGAACGAGACACTTATGCAACATTTGAGGATGTTTATTGTGGAAACGTTTCGCCACAGAAACGTTTCTTCAACACAGATTTCCCAATTTTGCACAAGTGTTTTATTCTTCACCTTGTCGGTGTAATTCAACAGATAAAACGTCTTCGAACTTAAAAGTTACATAATCTGTTTTGGCTTAAAAATAACTATCACCTGGGATAAAAATTTGTTAATAGCTTTGCTAGCTTATTTTTTTATATAAAGAAAAGCTATTTTTATTTACCCTGTTAACAGTAATTTTTTAGCTCTGCAGGCTTTCGTAACCTTTGCAGCCTGTTTACCTTTGTAAACTTCTTGTAAACAACACTTCAACCTATCGTAAACCACTAATTACTGTTTTAGCTACACAATTCCATTCGTGTCTACTTGTTCAGAATAAACGATATGTGGTTTCCGCATTAACATTTTTTTTTTTATATTGGTTAACGGTATTTCACTCCTTATTCCGAATCTTATTTTTTTTTTACGATAACCTTGTTTCTGGATGACAGATTTTTCTGTATTTATAAATAATTTTTCTTATAGGTGCTTGTGGTGGCCAGCCTTGTGACCATGGTCGTGACAAATCCGGATTCAGCTCCATTTAACGACAGTCTGGTAATGTCTGTTCCGTCCCAGCCAGTGCAGTCTGGGACTATAACGTTCCAGCTTACCCAGTTTGAGCCTGAAACATCCCAGCCTACCCAATTTGAGCTTACTACGTCCCAGTATAACCAATTTGAGCTTACTACGTCCCAGTATAACCAATTTGAGCTTACTACGTCCCAGTATAACCAATTTGATCCCATAACATCGCAGCCTACCCAATCTGATCGTATAACCTCCCAGCCTTACAAATTTGAGCCCCTTACGTCCCATCCTACCCAGTCTAAGCCTGTCAGTCCACAGCCTACTAAGTCTCAGCCTGCGTCTTCTCAGTCTGCCTCCTACCAAACTGGCCTGTACCAACGTAGTTTCTCCATAATTAACGTACCAAATGAAAATCCATCCGAACCTGTCCGGCTAAGTTCTGATCCACCCAGACGTGGAGAGTCCAATCCCGACCTCCGCAAACCTCTTGTATTCACACACGACTCAGCTAAACTTAATCTGACAGACTCACCCATACGTTCCCTGCTGAAGTCTGACCCTTCAAATTATTCTGTATTAAGGCTCGACCTGTCCAAACCAACACGGTTAGAGGCTGACCTCTCCAATGATGACTCGTCCGAATATGTTTTATTAAGCGGTGATCCTAATAAACCTACACTGTTAAGGTCTGACGAGTCTAAAGTTATACTGCTAAATCCAGAGTCGTCCAAATCTATTCTTTTAAACATTGAACTTTCAGAAACTGAACTAGGAACACACGAGCGGTCAGAGTCTTCCCTGGTAAGGCCTAACCCTTCCCTACCTGCACAGTTAAGGTCGGGCATGTTCAATTCTTCTTCGTTAAGGCCTCACCCATATAACTCTACCGTATTAGAGTCCGCTTCAAGTCACAGCTGGTTGAATGATTATTCCCTTAATCCTCGTTCAGTAAGGCCAGAGACACACAAACCTTTCTTGTTTACAACTGATTCTTCAGAACTAAGTTTGTCAGAGAGTCAACTGTCAGACTCTGATCTTTTTAAGCCTAGACTATTTAATACTGATCAGTCAGGGCTTGACCCGTCAAATGGTGACCAGTTTAACCACTCACTGTTCAAACTTGTCCTATCTGAAACTGACTCATCAGAGGATAACTCTTCAAAACACATCAAGTCAAGTAGTACGTCAACTCAGTTTGTCCCATCCAAACATGATTCATCTAAAACTCTCTCTCTTCTCCCTGTCTCTTCAACACCTTCCTCAACACCGCTTGCCGAGGAAGAGGTCAAGCTAGAGACGGATGGAATCATTACCAAACCCCTTCAATTATCTTCTAAGCCTGTCGCAAAATTCAGCAGTATTCACGTCGTCAAATTCACTCCGGAAACAGCTGAACATATTAAGCCTATTTCGTCAAAACATGAACCACTGGACAACGATGTTGTGTTCTCTGTGCACCGCCCTACTTCCGTGAAACCTGAATCCTTTAAGTCTATCCTTATCGATCCCGTTTCAGTAGAGAGGTCTCCCCGCACCGCCTCTTATTTTCCTATTTCCACCTATCCCACTACTTCCCTGCCTGTGCACTTCTATCCCATCTCATCTCCCCCGGTTACGACCCATCCTGCTTCTTCCTATCCCACTTCACCCTACCCATCCACGCCCCGGCCTGCCATATCCTTCCCTGCCCTGTCCTACCCAGTGCCATCTTTTCCATCCATAGAAGAAGCAACTTCAAGAGGAAACGCAGACTACGCTGCCAGGCTTCACAGAAAACCCTTCCACGAGGTGAGACTCTTATGTAACTTCTTGTTTTTCTTCAGGATATGTGTGGTTTAATGAGATATTCCTTCTTCTCCCGATGACTGCACGGGACTCCAGTTGTGTTGATTTATTGACATCTGTTGTCACTCCAGGTGCTTATGGGAATCAACATTAGAGTTCCTCTGGCCTGTCAGTCACTCCAACACAGAATCCATTCTATTGACAGTAGAGCATGAGAAAGAGAGGTAGCTAGCTCGCTCTATTTCATACACATACACACAGGAGCTGTGATTCGACCCTTGTAGCCACATATAGAGCACAGAACCTAGCTGTTGGTCAGTTCACTGGACCACGAACCCACAAACTATAATCACTTGCCACCACGGGAAAGATTCTCTCAGCTCCAGCAGCAGAGAAACAAACCTCAGCTCGTGATGGTAACAATCATCTCCCCCCTCACACTCCCCAGTAATTGTTACTTCAAGGACGGGGAGCATCTTTGAAGGGTTCTTGATTAGAGAAATTGCTTCTATAGCCCTTTTTCTTCCTGATGAGCTAAATGTGAATCACCTGGGTATCTTTATATCAGCGACGTTTCGCCCATGTGTAACACCTGGGAATCTCTATATACTCATGTGTTGCACATGTGTGTAATTCCTAATCTTGTAATAATGTTGATAGAATTACCGACAATATGTTAGTTACAAGGACACAAGTGAAACTAATTAGACTTTATACTATCTTAGTTGCACACGTGTCCTATTGCTTAACAATTTCTCATCTTCTCGGCATTATACACATTACTGCGTTGATATACACACGTGAGAAGGCAGTATTACACAGAAAAACTACTTAGATAGAAGTAGTTGATTGATGATGCAGTAGAGGTAGTCACATCAGCCTGGGTGGGACTCGCTGGTCACATCAGCGAGTCCCACCCAGGCTGGTGGGACTCGCTGATGTGACCAGCGTGAGGGGCCGCAACTGTTTCTTAGAAGGGGCACGTACAACTCTGGGGCCACAGGTTAGGGGACCCCTGCCATAAGAGTATACCTCCTGAGTCACCAGTAAATAATAATAATATAATAATCTTTATTTCTACAAGTACATGATACAACTTATACAGACCATAGCTGATATCAGTGACATGCTATATAGAAAGCCCCTTGTTATGCACAGCATTTCGGACAACTTAGGTCAATCTTGTCCCCCCATGACATGACTCCACACCAGTCAACTAACACTCAGGTATCTATTTGCTACAAGGTGAACAGGGACAGGTGTCTTAGGGGATACACACCCAATTTTTTCACCCGTACCGAGGATGATCGAACCACGAACACTCAATTTGTGTGTAAGCTGAGTACGCTACCAACTGATAACGTTTTAGTTACGTTAATGGCATCTAAAAGCACCTGCTTTTGTTTACGTTAGGATAAAGTACATCTTTAAAGTTAAATATGTGTATGAAATCTAAACTCTAACAGCCCTCCAACTCCCGGAATCTTCTCAAACCTTCATCATAGATGAGTGGATGGGAGGGAGGAAGGGAGGGTGAATATTTTCTGTTTCTTGAGATCTGCAGAGATTAAAGAGAGAGTTACTGTAACACGAAGATATTTCACTTGATCCCTTATTGGTATTTTTTGTTTAGTGTTTAAACTCAAAGAGAAGCATCAGTGATTGCTAAAAATGTATCCAAAAGCCTAAAAAATATTATAAATATAATCCTATTTTTGTCCAAACTTTCATATTATCTTGAGGTCTTCTCACCTTTCTCTCCTCAGTTGTGACTTGACAATTGTCATATAATTCCTCCTCTAAGAGCGAGGTTATTTATTTAATTTTGCAAAATAACTCTAGATAGCTTTGAAGAAAAGTTTGTCGTGTTTCAGATATCTCGTCGTCCTGTTCAATACGACTTCAGGTACGCCGTGACGGACGACCACACTGGTGCCTCATACGGTCACCAGGAGACTCGAAATGGATACAATACCGAGGGTTCCTACTACGTTCCCCTGCCTGATGGCCGGATCCAGAAGGTCACCTACTATGTTAATGGTGACTCTGGCTTCGTGGCCGAGGTTACATACCAAGGCGAGGCTACGTATCCCGACCAAGAACCAGCCTACAAGTCAGTGCCAACTTACAAGCCTGAGCCAGCCTACAAACCTGTGCCAACTTACAAGCCTGAACCAGCCTACAAGCCTCTTCCAACTTACAAGCCTGAACCAGCCTACAAACCTGTTCCAACTTACAAGCCTGAACCGGCCTACAAGCTTGTGCCAACATACAAGCCTGAACCAGCCAACAAGCCTGTTCCAACTTACAAGCCTGAACCAGACTACAAACTTGTGTCAGCCTACTGGATCGATTCAGATTACCAGTCTGAGATTCCGAATTCTGAGTTGATCCGAGAGTACAGGTCTGACCTGAACTCTCACTCTGCCTCAGAAACTCACTCAACCCCGGACTCGCATACCACTACGGACTCTGCTTTCACTGTGGACTTTCACTCTTCTGTGGACTCTCACTCTACCCAGGAGTCTCATTCTCTTCCAACTATTCAGTCTACTGTGGACTCCCACACTTCCAGGTACTCTCACTCTCTCCAAGAATCTCATCGTCTCCCGAATTCTCAGTCCATTGTGGATTCTCACACTGACGTACTCTCTCACTCTGCTGAGGACTATCACTCTGCGCCAGAGTACAAATCTGTTTCAGTGTTTCTCTCCGATGTTGATAATCAGTTTACCACGACATACCAATCTTCTTGAAGTCTGTTAACTCTGTGTGTGTGTGTGTGTGTGTGTGTGTGTGTGTGTGTGTGTGTGTGTGTATGTGTGTGTCGTGCCGAATAGGTAAAACTGGTCAATTAGCAAGAAGTCATTTAAATGTGTGGTGTGATAATGCAGAGAATTCGCAGTTTGGAAAATAGGAGGTGTGGGATTACCAAAACTATTATCCAGAGAGCTGAGGAGGGGTTGTTGAGGTGGTTCGGACATGTAGGGAGGATGGAACAAAATAGAATGACTTGGAGAGTGTATAAATCTGTAGTGGAATGAAGGCGGGGTAGGGGTCGGCCTAGAAAAGATTGGAGGGAGGGGGTAAAAGAGGTTTTATGTGCCAGGGGCTTTGACTTCCAGCAAGCATGCGTGAGCGTGTTAGGTAGGAGCGAATGGTGACAAATGGTGTTTAGGACTTGACGTGCTGTTGGAGTGTGAGCAAGGTAACATTTATGAAGGTATTCAGGGAAACCGGCAGGCCGGACTTGAGTCCTGGAGATGGGAAGTACAGTGTCTACACTCTGAAGGAGGGGTGTTAATGTTGCAGTTTTATAACTGTAGTGTAAAGCACCCTTTTGGCAAGACAGTGATGGAGTGAATGATGATGAAAGTTTTTCTTTTTCGGGCCACCCTGCCTTGGTGGGAGACTGCCGATGTGTTAATAATAACAATAAAAATATGTATATATTATTGTAACCACGAACAAGTGGAATTTAATCAATAACAACACTGCGGCTAGCCGGAGGATCGAACCCGTGTTGTTTTAGCACACCTCATGGCGAGCGAAATTCACGACTCTCTAAACTACTGAACCATACCATTGTACGGTCCAGTGGTTATTAATTAATGGGAGACTGCAGCAAACCAGCTATACTTTAGCTTCCTGTAAACCAGTAAATGTTACGACGTTGTTGGTTAACGTTAAATATATAAACAATGAAATGCTGATATCGTAGAAAATTTCCAACATATCTTCTCAATGCCTTCATTCTCCTAGTGTATACCTATTGGATGTTATCAGTTGCAGAGTGGCAAGAGCGCCTTCTGTTTTTCTGTTTTATGCCTTTGTTTCACTCTAAGTCGGTATGACCTCAGCTATGGCTCATGAAGTTACATTTGTTACCGTTATGTTTTGTATGTATCAATAAACGTTATATAATGTTTGTCTTAACACTGTGTTTAAGTTCAGATACGTCCTGAATTTAAACAAGTTTAGAATTTTAGTGAGAGGGAGAAGTGTGAGGGAGAGTGGTAGTGAGAGGGAGAGTGGTGATGAGAGGGAGATTGGTGTGATATTAAGGTGGTGTGAGGGGAGGGAGGAGAAAGGTGTTGTGTGGATACCTGAGAAACAAATTGATAGATACGAAACACCAACCATGGCGGCATAAACCAACCAACTTCAGCAAGCATAGTTAGGGTTCGAACCAACTTCAGCAAGCCTAGAAGCACTGCCAAGAAAATCACACCCAAGACCTATTATACCCAGACCCAGCACATCCAAGCTTAGGACACCCAAACTTACCAAACCCATGCTTAGCACAAATCAGCAGAGACCAAACTAACAGAGTTGATCACAGATTCAATTTTTTCATGAGATTACAACATTGTGAGAAAAGTAAAGATCAGTAGATTTCTCAGGGCATACACCTTAAAATATAACTCGCACATATAAACACATACATACACACACACACACACACACACACACACACACACACACACACACACACACACAATATATATATATATATATATATTTATTTTTTTTATTATCACACTGGCCGATTCCCACCAAGGCAGGGTGGCCCGAAAAAGAAAAACTTTCACCATCATTCACTCCATCACTGTCTTGCCAGAAGGGTGCTTTACACTACAGTTTTTAAACTGCAACATTAACACCCCTCCTTCAAAGTACAGGCACTGTACTTCCCATCTCCAGGACTCAAGTCCGACCTGTCGGTTTCCCTGAATCCCTTCATAAATGTTACTTTGCTCACACTCCAACAGCACGTCAAGTATTAAAAACCATTTGTCTCCATTCACTCCTATCAAACACGCTCATGCATGCCTGCTGGAAGTCCAAGCCCCTCGCACACAAAACCTCCTTTACCCCCTCCCTCCAACCTTTCCTAGGCCGACCCCTACCCCGCCTTCCTTCCACTACAGACTGATACACTCTTGAAGTCACTCTGTTTCGCTCCATTCTCTCTACATGTCCGAGCCACCTCAACAACCCTTCCTCAGCCCTCTGAACAACAGTTTTGGTAATCCCGCACCTCCTCCTAACTTCCAAACTACGAATTCTCTGCATTATATTCACACCACACATTGCCCTCAGACATGACATCTCCACTGCCTCCAGCCTTCTCCTCGCTGCAACATTCATCACCCATGCTTCACACCCATGTAACAGCGTTGGTAAAACTGTACTCTCATGCATTCCCCTCTTTGCCTCCACAGACTCCTAAGTGCACCACTCACCCTTTTCCCCTCATCAATTCTATGATTCACCTCATCTGTCAGAGACCCATCCGCTGACACGTCCACTCCCAAGTATCTGAATACATTCACCTCCTCCATACTCTCTCCCTCCAGTCTGATATCCAATCTTTCATCACCTAATCTTTTTGTTATCCTCGTAACCTTACTCTTTCCTGTATTCACTTTTAATTTTCTTCTTTTGCACACCCTACCAAATTCATCCACCAATCTCTGCAACTTCTCTTCAGAATCTCCCCAGAGCACCGTGTCATCAGCAAAGAGCAACTGTGACAACTCCTACTTTATGTGTGATTCTTTATCTTTTAACTCCACACCTCTTGCCAAGACCCTCGCATTTACTTCTCTTACAACCCCATCTATAAATATATTAAACAACCACGGTGACATCACACATCCTTGTCTAAGGCCTACTTTTACTGGGAAATAATTTCCCTCTTTCCTACATACTCTAACTTGAGCCTCACTATCCTCATAAAAACTCTTCACTGCTTTCAGTAACCTACCTCCTACACCATACACACCGGTAACATCTGCCACATTGCCCCCCCTATCCACCCTGTCATACGCCTTTTCCAAATCCATAAATGCCACATAGACCTCTTTAGCCTTATCTAAATACTGTTCACTTATATGTTTCACTGTAAACACCTGGTCCACACACCCCCTACCTCTCCTAAAGCCTCCTTGTTCATCTGCTATCCTATTCTCCGTCTTACTCTTAATTCTTTCAATAATAACTCTACCATACACTTTACCAGGTATACTCAACAGACTTATCCCCCTATAACTTTTGCACTCTCTTTTGTCCCCTTTGCCTTTATACAAAGGAACTATGCATGCTCTCTGCCAATCCCTAGGTACTTTACCCTCTTCCATACATTTATTAAATAATTGCACCAACCACTCCAAAACTATATCCCCACCTGCTTTTAACATTTCTATCTTTATCCCATCAATCCCGGCTGCCTTACCCCCTTTCATTTTACCTACTGCCTCACGAACTTCCCCCACACTCACAACTGGCTCTTCCTCACTCCTACAAGATGTTATTCCTCTTTGCCCTATACACGAAATCACAGCTTCCCTATCTTCATCAACATTTAACAATTCCTCAAAATATTCCCTCCATCTTCCCAATACCTCTAACTCTCCATTTAATAACTCTCCTCTCCTATTTTTAACTGACAAATCCATTTGTTCTCTAGGCTTCCTTAACTTGTTAATCTCACTCCAAAACTTTTTCTTATTTTCAACAAAATTTGTTGATAACATCTCACCCACTCTCTCATTTGCTCTCTTTTTACATTGCTTCACCACTCTCTTAACCTCTCTCTTTTTCTCCATATACTCTTCCCTCCTTGCATCACTTCTACTTTGTAAGAACTTCTCATATGCTAACTTTTTCTCCCTTACTGCTCTCTTTACATCATCATTCCACCAATCGCTCCTCTTCCCTCCCCCACCCACTTTCCTGTAACCACAAACTTCTGCTGAACACTCTAACACTACATTTTTAAACCTACCCCATACCTCTTCGACCCCATTTCCTATGCTCTCATTTGCCCATCTATCCTCCAATAGCTGTTTATATCTTACCCTAACTGCCTCCTCTTTTAGTTTATAAACCTTCATCTCTCTCTTCCTGATGCTTCTATTCTCCTTGTATCCCATTTACCTTTTACTCTCAGTGTAGCTACAACTAGAAAGTGATCTGATATATCTGTGGCCCCTCTATAAACATGTACATCCTGAAGTCTACTCAACAGTCTTTTATCTACCAATACATAATCCAACAAACTACTGTCATTTCGCCCTACATCATATCTTGTATACTTATTTATCCTCTTTTTCTTAAAATATGTATTACCTATAACTAAACCCCTTTCTATACAAAGTTCAATCAAAGGGCTCCCATTATCATTTACACCTGGCACCCCAAACTTACCTACAACACCCTCTCTAAAAGTTTCTCCTACTTTAGCATTCAGGTCCCCTACCACAATTACTCTCTCACTTGGTTCAAAGGCTCCTATACATTCACTTAACATCTCCCAAAATCTCTCTCTCTCCTCTACATTCCTCTCTTCTCCAGGTGCATACACGCTTATTATGACCCACTTTTCGCATCCAACCTTTACTTTAATCCACATAATTCTTGAATTTACACATTCATATTCTCTTTTCTCCTTCCATAACTGATCCTTCAACATTACTGCTACCCCTTCCTTTGCTCTAACTCTCTCAGATACTCCAGATTTAATCCCATTTATTTCCCCCCACCGAAACTCCCCTACCCCCTTCAGCTTTGTTTCGCTTAGGGCCAGGACATCCAACTTCTTTTCATTCATAACATCAGCAATCATCTGTGTCTTGTTATCCTCACTACATCCACGCACATTCAAGCATCCCAGTTTTATAAAGTTTTTCTTCTTCTCTTTTTTAGTAAATGTCTACAGGAGAAGGGGTTACTAGCCCATTGCTCCCATTTTAGTCGCCTCATACGACACGCATATATATATATATATATATATATATATATATATATATATATATATATATATATATATATATATATATTATATATATATATATATATATATATATATATATATATATATATATATATATATATATACACACACGTATATGCAGTTCAATGGTTAATGGAAGACTGCAGCAGACGAGCTCTACTGCAGGGGCCAGGAGCTATGACTGCAATCCCTTATAAGCGAGTACATTCAGGCTAGTACACACACAATGGCAGTGTAACACCCGAGTAAGGAGACCAGAGAGTAAGGATAGAAGAGACAAACACAAACTCAATATATATAGCAAGCACAGATGAGACAAATACAAAGAAATACATACACACGAAGATTAATGGAAACAAACACAGTAATAACTGTCAAATACAAAGACAAATTTAAATAAATATATAGTATTACAAATATATCAGAATACGGATGATTACTGAGAATTACAAATAAATACAAACAAATACACTCATGTACAAACACATGTAAATATTTATAAATATAAACAAAGACAAAATATACCCAAAAAAATACAGGGAAAACTAGATCACCTCACCCAACATCAGTCCCAAAAAATAACATTAAATTCAAGGGGATAATTATTGACGTAGTTTAAAGGGAAGAGAAGAATTACCTCAGAAAATTTAGGTCAGGTGAAAAGATTAACGAAGATTGTGCTGAAGACACTTCATAATTTCCGTAATTTAATGAATTTCCTCTCCGGTTATTAAGTAATTGATGATTTAGGAGAGACGTGAGAGAGAAATGACTAACATACACGCCCACCCACACGTATGTAATGTATTATATAATAATATAAATATATGCAATAAGATCACAGCAAACAGATGATATCACAATATGCAAAATAACTACTCACATTATCCTTGATAATGTGAGAAGTCACGAAAGCGCTTGGAATTTTACTATTCTTTCACAGTGGTTGTTTCTCATATATATATATATATATATATATATATATATATATATATATATATATATATATATATATATATATATATATATATATATATATATATATATATACATATACACGCACACACTTGCCAGAGGCGTGCTTACACTACAGTTATAAAACTGCAACATTAACACCTCTCCTTCAGAGTGCAGGCACTGTGGTTCCCATCTCCAGGACTCAAGTCCGGCCTGCCACTTTCCCTGAATCCCTTCATAAATATTACCTTGCTCACACTCCAACAACACGTCAAGTCCTGACAACCGTTTGTCTCCATTCACTCCTAATACGCTCACGCATGCTTACTTGAAGTCCAAGCATGTGTGTGTTAGACAGGAGGGAATGTATGTATGTGTACTCGCCTATTTGTGGTTGCAGGGGTCGAGACATAGCTACTGGCCCAGTCTCTTCACTTATCGCTGCTAGTTCCTCTCTCTCCCTGCTCCATGAGCTTTATCATACCTCATCTTAAAACTATGTATGGTTCCTGCCTCCTCTAGGTCACTTGCCAGACTATTCCACTTCCTGGCAACTCAATGACTAAAGAAATACTTCCTAACATCTCTGTGACTCGTCTGAGGCTTCAACTTCCAATTGTGACCCCTTGTTTGTGTCCCATCTCTGGAACATCCTGTCTCTACACCTTGTCAATTTCTCGTAATATTTTTTATGTCGTTATCATCTCTCCCTTAACCCTCCTGCTCTTCAGTGTCGTCAGGCCGATTTCTCTTAACCTTTCTTTGTAGGACATTCCCCTTAGCTATGGAACTAGTCCTGTTGCAAACCTTTGCACTTTCTTTAATCTCCTGACGTGCTTGACCAGGTGTGGGTTCCAAACTGGTGCTGCATACTCTAGTATGGGCCTGATGTACACGGTGTACAAAGTCTTGAACGTGAGAGAAAACAAAAATGCTAAGGTAAACGACGAAGTCCGTTGAACTTTAACAATCATTTATATTTGGCATTTAATTGAAAAAGATCACTGGCACTCTGTGTTCAACACAACTGAGGCAACTGTAATGAGTCTGCAGGTGTTAGCAAATGTTGTAACTGTTTAATTAACCTGGTTCAGGTGTGTAATAGGTATTTCCTGCATTACATGCTGATTTACTCAGGTTTGGGCAATGCATTCTCTGTATACATGCGTATACCAGCATACATACTTACATGTCTGTCTGTCTGTCAGCATCCCTGTCTTTTTACCTGTCTGTCCTCCTGTATTTGCTTCCCCTGTTTGCCTACATGTTTCTTTTCCTGTCTGTCTGTCTGCCTGTATTTCTGTTTGTTACAGCAAGAATGCTGAATACTAAACATTAGAATATTGACACTAATGCACCTGAGGACCCCATCTTATCCAATTACCTGGAATATACCTGGAGAGGATTTCGGGGGTCAACGCCCCCGCGGCCGGATCTGTGACCAGGCATCGCGGTGGATCAGGGCCTCATCAACCAGGCTGTTACTCATGACCGCATACACACCGACGTACGAACCACAGCCCAGCAGATCAGGTACTGACTTTAGGTGTCTGTCCAGCGCCTCCTTGGAGACAGCAGTCGTGAATTACACAAAAGAACAAGATAATCCAGAAAATGTGTAGTGAAGGGCATTAAAACAATTATTTTCATTAAAAAACTTATTGTACCATGAGAAGTATATCTGCGTATATATGCTGGCAGTATATTCAACGGAGATGTAGGTAGAATGTTATTTACCAACAAACATCGGTCACTGGAATAGACTGCTCTTCAAAGTTGACCCCTCAAGGAAGGTTCCTTGATGTTGATGAGGGGCTCTTGATTTAGGGAATTGGATCTGTGCTCCAGTTCCCCGAATTAAGCCTGAATGCCTTCCACATATCCCCCCCCCAGGCGCTGTATAATCCTCCGGGTTTAGCGCTTCCCCCTTGATTATAATAATAATAATCTTCAAAGTTGTAAAGTCAAGACAAAAGTTTTAAGAATCGGTTGGACGGTCACTTTGAAAATGATCGGATTATGTCGATTAAATTATCACTGGTGAGTGCTAAATCCGTAGGGATTATACAATGCCTGTTTGGGGAGAGGAGATGGAAGGCATTCAGGCTCAATTCAGGGAACTGGAGCACAGATCCAATTCCCTAGATCAAGAGCCCCTCACCAGGGTCAAGGAACCTCCCTGGACGGGTGTGTCGAGCACAGAAGAGAGGAGTGTCTAGCAACAATCTACCCTCCTGCCCCAGAGCTGACTGATGTAGGTGAAGGAAAGTTCAGTTTTGCAAGGTCTTCAGCGGTGATCATCGGTACCCCGAGGTTACTACATGAATCACCCAGAAGGGGGCCAGTTTACGATAACGTATCACTCACAACAGTATCACTCACAACAGTAGTAGTCAGTAGAAGCAGCAGCCATTGTAATGTGCGCAGCTCTGTTGTCTTCTTTCTCGTCAAATATGTATGCATTTCTTTTGTGGAAAACGGACTGATAATTTTCATTCATTTTTTCATGCCAGTAGTGTGGTCACAATGTGTACTGGGTAAGAACAGGACGCACTGCTATACTGTCCTGTTTAAACAGTAGGAGCTACGTTTTAGTTCAGTGTTTAGGGTTCCTGAGCAGTAACGTCATCCTTTTCAGTGCCCCCCTCCTCCCTCTCACACCCTTTTCCTTCCTTACCTTTCCCTCCTTCTTCCTCCTATTCCCTCTCCCTCGTTTCCTAACACCTTCCTACTGGCATACACTGACGCAACGATGGTTGTGAGATCAGAACAATTTTGTACCTTTCAATCCCTCATTCAGCCGTGACTTGACGAGTGATGACGACTGTGTTTACTGAGCCTTCCTCTGAGGCACAGCCAAAGTGAAAGGAAAGAGTGAAGGAAGACGAGGAATAGGAGGGGAAGAGTAATACAAGAAAAAGCGATGAAGTGGGATAGTTCTCCAAGCGATATTACAAAACTAGAAGGAAAGGAAGTAAAAAGAAACAAAAAAAATGCAGGCGAAAGTGAGAAGAGAGAGGTTAACCGGCATGTAGGTGAGACTATTGGCATACATCACTGGACAGTTCTAGTAGGTTTGCCGGCCTTGTACCAGCCCGGGTCTTTGCCAAAAGGTGACCCGGCATTAGCCTCTCGAGTTAGGGGTGTCACTCATCTTCATTCTTCTGTCCTGCGCTGTCTTGCTGTGGTCCCTCTCTCTGCAGGGTGACGGTCATCGTCTTGTCCGTAGTTGTCTTTGGATGGTATGGCAGATAAATGGAGTAAGAGAATGTAAAGAGGGGAAGGGGGAGTAGTGGTGGTCCCGTCGAGGTGTCTTCATCGGGGAAGCGGATGTGCTGCAAGGACTGGTAGTAGAGTCTCCAAGTCACAGACGGCGAGGTACACAATATGTTCCGCCTCATACTCCCGGATCCGACCCACTGAAGACATTGGGAAGTGTCTGTGACCAATGGGCATCGTTGCGGGACAGTCAAGCAAGTAGTGCAGGAGGGGCTTCGGGACTATCTTGCCACAGCAACTGCAGAGCTCTTGCTTGTTCAATGAGGCTCTTGGCGGGGGAGTACCCGAGGCGCAGGCGGTGGACGCTCACTCGCAGCTCCTTGTCCAACTGCCGCATACTTGGTGGAGGCTCTATGTGTCACCCTGTCGTACCACTGCCGGCTTCGGGTCCGGCAGTGGGCACTTGGCCGCCTGGCGGCCCAAAAGTCAGTCTGCCTGTGACTGATGGAAATGGAGGTCCCCGTCTATGACTCCAGAGTGACCGTCATGGCTGATCCATCTGCTGCGTCGTTCTCAAGGAGGCCGACGTGACTCGGGATCCAGTTAAGCGTTGATCTTCGGCCCTGATCTACGAGCGTCTGCACGTCGCATCTCATGGCGGTGATCAGCTGGATGTTGTCCTACGGCTCCCTATTCGTGATCGCCTGACTCGCCGACCTGGAGTCGACGTGGATGACTGGTGAGTGCTGGTGTTCCGTGAGCGCGTGTTACAGGGCCCTCTGCATGGCATGGAATTCTGCTTGGAGACGCCAGCCGGCTGTCAGGGCATTGTGGAATACCCCAGCGCCTGTGCGGCCAGCCTCTGGATCTCTGGAGCCGTCGGTGTAGTACGTCGCTCACTCTGGGCACACCACTCTTGTAATGCTCGCTGCCGCACATCGCTGCAAGATGTGCTACGGACAAAGGCGCTTGCTACTTGAGAGGTCAGAGAGATTACCACCAGCTCTGGCACCCAAGGCGGCGGCACCCTATACGTTGGCACTGGCCTCTCACAACCCTTTGCCTCGAGGAGCAGCATGAGTATGATCTTTGTCACGTCCGCAATCGACCACATCCAAAGTCGGCCGGGGCGCACCGTGAGGTCATGGCGCTGCCGGACCCGGGTCCCGCATCAGTGTCCCGCCAACAGGTAGCTGGACGTACTTCGCCACTCTCCTGGCAGCAACAGGGGCAATGCTGTCCTTGAGGGGCATCAGCTGGGCCTCGAAGTTCAGCGGAACAACGTTTATCCATCCCGGCGCCCCAAGCATGACCCAAGCAAGGGCGTTCTCTGCGACACTGAGCCGCCTGACGTTCGAGGGCGTGGACGAGTGTGATTGATCCGTAGTCGACAAGGGAGCGTACAGCCTGCACGTAGAACATACGAAAGACATCTAGGCTGGTCCCCACCCTAGGGTTGGCCATGGCAAGCTATGCGTGCCAGTCCCCAAGGTCACTAAGTAGACTGACATAACGTTATAAAGGATCCCACCTAAGATAGGCTTCCACACATTTTGCCACCAGGCCCATGGCCTGGTGGCAAAATGTGTGGAACATTGGGAGTCTTTCTTTACACCGGTTGTCCATGTTCACCCATCAGTAAAATGGTTACCTGGGTGCTAGTCGACTGGTGTGGGTCGCATCCTGAGACAAAACTGACCTAATATATCATTGATGTCAGCTATGGTCTGTATACTTTGTACATGTACTTGTAGAAATAAATTATTATTATTATTATAATCAAAAAGAAGCGCTAAGCCACTAGGACTATACAGATGTAGAAATAAAGATTATTATAAAAAATCACCCCTTAAACCCAACCCAAAATGGATAGGTCACCTAATTTTTCTGATCTCTTTCTGCCCATTACTAAGTTTATTTAGGTACGGGCGCACATAAATACAGTTAAATTATCATACATAGTAATATGTATGTAAATTATCTAGGATAACCCAAAAAAGTCAAACAAAGTGACGTATTTCCACTGGGGTCTATCCACAATCTTTTTTTTTTCTTAACTGCTTTGAGCTACTCCAGTTCTTCCCCTCCCCATTCTCGCCATTTCTCTTACGGCCTATAAAAATGGAAGCAAGAGACCTGAGGAAGACCTATTTGTTATACAAGTGAGGTTCGGTCTGGTAGAGCTGTTTCTTTGCGCCTAGACGGAAACGTTGACCTTGTTTGGTTAACACATTGTCTCTTATCCGTTTCCAAGGTTGATAGTGTGGGACAGGCACATTCACTTGTTCTACCCTGTTAATGACAGGGAGGCGACACACACTTGCTGAACCCCTGTCAGTGACAGGGAAAGACGGCGAGGCACACTTGCTGAACCCTGTCAGTCAGGGATCCTATTCACTCCCCCAACCACAAATGTTTACCTCTGGAGTGAATATTTCTTCATCGTCGTTGCGCATGAGATATATAAAGACACAGACAGAGGCAGGAAAGGTAAACACAGAGACAGAGACGGGGGAAGGTGAACACAGAGACGGGGAAGGTAAACACAGAGAGACAGAGACCCGAGAAGTTTAACCAAGACAGAAATGGGTGGATTTAATGAGACAGAGACGAGAGAAAGTAAGCTGACGGGACTCGCACACAGTCACTCCATTATTTAGGTAAAAAGGACTATAATTACCAAGTGTAAACAAAATCACCACTCAAGTAGTAACATTCCCACACCAGACCTGCCACACAAGACCTTGAACACAATATTCCCACCACGAAACGTCTTATCAAGAAGAAAGTTCCAAAATAACGTCTAGAATGGCTTCACCTGTGGCTCTGAACTCTGCCTCAGGTCCTTCATCAATGTCGAGGTTCAGCAAATAAATATAAATTTATATTACGAAGTCTAACAAATTCTTGCGAAAATTTTGGCTGAAGGCTGACGAAGAGGTCGGCCATGTTGACCCACAATAGTGATTATTATAATTATAACGAAACGTTAAACTCTTAAGGAAAAGAACTGAAATACAGGAAAAAAAAAAACGAAAAAATATGAAACAAATTTTCTTACCGAAAAATAATGCATAAATCTGCCTACTTGTTGATGCAATCCGCTTGTTTATACAATAGTTCTAAGTGATTGTGTTGTTGTTGTTGTTGTTGTTGTTGTTGTTGTTGTTGTTGTTGTTGTTGTTGTTGTTGTTGTTGTTGTTGTTGTTGTTGTCATCAAGAGGATATGATGCCATATTGAGTGATTTTTTTACTCCAAAAATTAAGAGTTGCAGATTGATTCTTAACAAGTCCAAAATCCATTTTTTTAATTGTGAGTCAGTCAGAGCAAGAAAGGCACGATAATCCGTGCGTCTAGTAAATTCGAAAATGTACAGAGAAAAGGGAATGTAAATGTCGTGTCGAATAGGTAAAACTGGTGAATTAGCAAGAACTCGTTTAAAATTACGTCCTTTCTAAAATTGTCTTATTCGTTTTTTGTTAATGTAAAAATTAACATTTTTGTACTAAAAGAACCTTAGAAAACTTACCTAACCATATTATAACAAGCGCAATTTAATTTAGCCTAATTCAACTAAATATATTTTAAATAAGTTTACAGCAATTTAATAATAAACAAACATAATGAAATATATATTTTGTCGTTAGGTTCAGAATGATTTTTGCGAAATTATTGCATACACAATTTTTTTTGCTTATTCGGCAAGAAGAGCGTTACTATTTACGCTAAAATCGCAAGTTTTACCTATTAGGCACGACTTAAACAAAGGGAATGAAAGATCTTGAGAAGGAATGGGACTGCATATATATATATATATATATATATATATATATATATATATATATATATATATATATGTCGTGCCGAATAGGCAGAACTTGCGATCTTGGCTTAAATAGCAACGCTCATCTTGCCATATAGGACAAGTGAAAATTTGTGTATGCAATAATTTCGCCAAAATCATTCTGAACCTAACGAAAAAAAATATATTTCACTGTGTTTGTTTTGTATTAAATTATTGTAAACAAATCTAAAATATATTTAGTTGGGTTAGGCTAAAATAAATTGTTCTTGTTATAATAAGGTTAGGTAAGTTTTCTAAGATTCTTTTGGTGCAAAATTAAAATTTTTTACATCAACATTAATGAAAAAAATATATCTTTAAACTTATAAGAGAAAATTTTAGAAAGGACTAAATTTTAAATAAGTTCTTGCTAATTGACCAGTTTTACATATTCGGCACGACATATATATATATATATATATATATATATATATATATATATATATATATATATATATATATATATATATATATATATATATATGCAATAAGATCACAGTAAACAGGTGATTTCAGAAAATCTGTCTGTTTTCTCATCAATGTTTTTGAGAGCTTTACGAATTTGTAGTCCTGAGTTCATAGATGAGGAAATATCCAAAATTTATGAAATAGGTAATGATTTAAAATACCCAAGAAATGTAATTGATAAATCTTTTAAAGGTGCTAGAAATACTTTTTACAATCCAAAAAGGGACAACCAGCCTTATTCAACTAAAAATATGTTGGTTCTCCCTTACCATGAAAACTTGGTTGATATGCCTTCTCTTCTTAAGACTTTTAATATTAAAGTTGTATTCAAAAATCTTGATACAGTAAAAAAACTTTTGATAAAGAATTCCCCCCAAAATGCTGATGGATGTGTCTATAAGATTCCTTGTAAAATTTGCGATAAAGTTTATTACGGTCAAACTGGTAAAAATCTCGAACTAAGATTAAAACAACATAAATATAGCATTAGAACTGGACAAGATTCCAATGCTCTATTTATTCATGTAAGAGATTTTAACCATCCAATTGATTTTCAAAAAGTTGAGAAAGTAGTATCAAGCAAGTCCATGGTCGACAGGAATATAATTGAATCTTGTTTCATAAAAAGCAGTTTTGACAATAATATGAATATTTCCTTTGGTTTATATAAATTAGATCCATTTATAATTAATAGAATTTGGGAAGAATTTAATAATACACTGGACAAATAATCTTTAAAATTTCTTATTTCTTGGGTAGAATAGTTTGTGGGGTGAGTTGTGCCAAGGACCTATCCAAGTTGGGTCGGCGCGCGTCAGGTGTTTAACCGTTGTGGGATCTGATAGTGAGGTGCCGGCCAGACCCCTTATATAGCTTCCTTGGATGCTTTACTTTCATAGTTCCTTGATAATGTGAGTAGTCACGAAAGCGCTTGGAATTTCTCTATTCTTTCGGAGTGGTTGTTTTGCATATATATATATATATATATATATATATATATATATATATATACATATTATCACACCGGCCGATTCCCACCAAGGCAGGGTGGCCCGAAAAAGAAAAACTTTCACCATCATTCACTCCATCACTGTCTTGCCAGAAGGGTGCTTTACACTACAGTTTTTAAACTGCAACATTAACACCCCTCCTTCAGAGTGCAGGCACTGTACTTCCCATCTCCAGGACTCAAGTCCGGCCTGCCGGTTTCCCTGAATCCCTTCATAAATGTTACTTTGCTCACACTCCAACAGCACGTCAAGTATTAAAAACCATTTGTCTCCATTCACTCCTATCAAACACGCTCACGCATGCCTGCTGGAAGTCCAAGCCCCTCGCACACAAAACCTCCTTTACCCCCTCCCTCCAACCCTTCCTAGGCCGACCCCTACCCCGCCTTCCTTCCACTACAGACTGATACACTCTTGAAGTCATTCTGTTTCGCTCCATTCTCTCTACATGTCCGAACCACCTCAACAACCCTTCCTCAGCCCTCTGGACAACAGTTTTGGTAATCCCGCACCTCCTCCTAACTTCCAAACTACGAATTCTCTGCATTATATTCACACCACACATTGCCCTCAGACATGACATCTCCACTGCCTCCAGCCTTCTCCTCGCTGCAACATTCATCACCCACGCTTCACACCCATATAAGAGCGTTGGTAAAACTATACTCTCATACATTCCCCTCTTTGCCTCCAAGGACAAAGTTCTTTGTCTCCACAGACTCCTAAGTGCACCACTCACTCTTTTTCCCTCATCAATTCTATGATTCACCTCATCTTTCATAGACCCATCCGCTGACACGTCCACTCCCAAATATCTGAATACGTTCACCTCCTCCATACTCTCTCCCTCCAATCTGATATTCAATCTTTCATCACCTAATCTTTTTGTTATCCTCATAACCTTACTCTTTCCTGTATTCACCTTTAATTTCCTTCTTTTGCACACCCTACCAAATTCATCCACCAATCTCTGCAACTTCTCTTCAGAATCTCCCAAGAGCACAGTGTCATCAGCAAAGAGCAGCTGTGACAACTCCCACTTTGTGTGTGATTCTTTATCTTTTAACTCCACGCCTCTTGCCAAGACCCTCGCATTTACTTCTCTTACAACCCCATCTATAAATATATTAAACAACCACGGTGACATCACACATCCTTGTCTAAGGCCTACTTTTACTGGGAAAAAATTTCCCTCTTTCCTACATACTCTAACTTGAGCCTCACTATCCTCGTAAAAACTCTTCACTGCTTTCAGTAACCTACCTCCTACACCATACACTTGCAACATCTGCCACATTGCCCCCCTATCCACCCTGTCATACGCCTTTTCCAAATCCATAAATGCCACAAACACCTCTTTAGCCTTATCCAAATACTGTTCACTTATATGTTTCACTGTAAACACCTGGTCCACACACCCCCTACCTTTCCTAAAGCCTCCTTGTTCATCTGCTATCCTATTCTCCGTCTTACTCTTAATTCTTTCAATTATAACTCTACCATACACTTTACCAGGTACACTCAACAGACTTATCCCCCTATAATTTTTGCACTCTCTTTTATCCCCTTTGCCTTTATACAAAGGAACTATGCATGCTCTCTGCCAATCCCTAGGTACCTTACCCTCTTCCATACATTTATTAAATAATTGCACCAACCACTCCAAAACTATATCCCCACCTGCTTTTAACATTTCTATCTTTATCCCATCAATCCCGGCTGCCTTACCCCCTTTCATTTTACCTACTGCCTCACGAACTTCCCCCACACTCACAACTGGCTCTTCCTCACTCCTACAAGATGTTATTCCTCCTTGCCCTATACACGAAATCACAGCTTCCCTATCTTCATCAACATTTAACAATTCCTCAAAATATTCCTTCCATCTTCCCAATACCTCTAACTCTCCATTTAATAACTCTCCTCTCCTATTTTTAACTGACAAATCCATTTGTTCTCTAGGCTTTCTTAACTTGTTAATCTCACTCCAAAACTTTTTCTTATTTTCAACAAAATTTGTTGATAACATCTCACCCACTCTCTCATTTGCTCTCTTTTTACATTGCTTCACCACTCTCTTAACTTCTCTCTTTTTCTCCATATACTCTTCCCTCCTTGCATCACTTCTACTTTGTAAAAACTTCTCATATGCTAACTTTTTCTCCCTTACTACTCTCTTTACATCATCATTCCACCAATCGCTCCTCTTCCCTCCTGCACCCACTTTCCTGTAACCACAAACTTCTGCTGAGCACTCTAACACTACATTTTTAAACCTACCCCATACCTCTTCGACCCCATTGCCTATGCTCTCATTAGCCCATCTATCCTCCAATAGCTGTTTATATCTTACCCTAACTGCCTCCTCTTTTAGTTTATAAACCTTCACCTCTCTCTTCCCTGATGCTTCTATTCTCCTTGTATCCCATCTACCTTTTACTCTCAGTGTAGCTACAACTAGAAAGTGATCTGATATATCTGTGGCCCCTCTATAAACATGTACATCCTGAAGTCTACTCAACAGTCTTTTATCTACCAATACATAATCCAACAAACTACTGTCATTTCGCCCTACATCATATCGTGTATACTTATTTATCCTCTTTTTCTTAAAATATGTATTACCTATAACTAAACCCCTTTCTATACAAAGTTCAATCAAAGGGCTCCCATTATCATTTACACCTGGCACCCCAAACTTACCTACCACACCCTCTCTAAAAGTTTCTCCTACTTTAGCATTCAAGTCCCCTACCACAATTACTCTCTCACTTGGTTCAAATGCTCCTATACATTCACTTAACATCTCCCAAAATCTCTCTCTCTCCTCTGCATTCCTCTCTTCTCCAGGTGCATACACGCTTATTATGACCCACTTCTCGCATCCAACCTTTACTTTAATCCACATAATTCTTGAATTTACACATTCATATTCTCTTTTCTCCTTCCATAACTGATCATTTAACATTACTGCTACCCCTTCCTTTGCTCTAACTCTCTCAGATACTCCAGATTTAATCCCATTTATTTCCCCCCACTGAAACTCTCCTACCCCCTTCAGCTTTGTTTCGCTTAGGGCCAGGACATCCAACTTCTTTTCATTCATAACATCAGCAATCATCTGTTTCTTGTCATCCGCACTACATCCACGCACATTTAAGCAACCCAGTTTTATAAAGTTTTTCTTCTTCTCTTTTTTAGTAATTGTATACAGGAGAAGGGGTTACTAGCCCATTGCTCCCGGCATTTTAGTCGCCTCATACGACACGCATGGCTTACGGAGGAAAGATTCTTTTCCACTTCCCCATGGACAATAGAAGAAATAAAAAAAGAACAAGAGCTATTTAGAAAAAGGAGAAAAACCTAGATGTATGTATATATATATATGCATGTGCGTGTCTGTGAAGTGTGACCAAAGTGTAAGTAGGAGTAGCAAGATATCCCTGTTATCTTAGCGTGTTTATGAGACAGAAAAAGAAACCAGCAATCCTACCATCATGCAAAACAGTTACAGGTTTTTGTTTCACAGTCATCTGGCAGGACGGTAGTACTTCCCTGGGTGGTTGCTGTATATATATATATATGTATATATATATATATATATATATATATATATGTCGTGCCGAATATGTAAAACTGGTCAATTAGCAAGAACTCATTTAAAATTAAGTCCTTTCTAAAATTTTCTCTTATACGTTTAAAGATACATTTTTCTCATTAATGTTAATGTAAAAATTTATAATTTTGCACCAAAAAGAACTTAGAAAACTTACCTAACCTTATTATAACAAGCGCAATTTATTTTAGCCTAACCCAACTAAATATATTTTAGATTTGTTTACAATAATTTAATACTAAACAAACATCATGAAATATATTTTTTTCGTTAGGTTCAGAATGATTTTGGAGAAATTATTGCATTCACAAATTTTCACTTGTCCTATATGGCAAGATGAGCGTTGCTATTGAAGCCAAGATCGCAAGTTCTGCCTATTCGGCACGACATTATATATATATATATATATATATATATATATATATATATATATATATATATATATATATATATATATATATATATATATATATATATATATATATATATTTCAACAAGTCGGTCGTCTCCCAACCCATTGAAAATGGGTTGGGTAAATAATTTTGTAAGAGGGTGTGAAAAGGACCTGCTAGTATGGACCAGTAGGTCTGCTGCAGTGTTCCTCCTTTCTTATGTGCACGATAAGACTTGGTCAAGACCACATAACGGAAGAAAAAGATGGTGCCGTAGAGATGGGCGTGGCAGAAGGGAGCGCAGATACAGAAGAAAAGGCGTCACCCTAGAAGACGTAGAATGAGAGGTTACCTCTCACCCTGTGTCACTGTACAAGACGCAGCATGAGATATAACGTCTCACCCTGCGTCACTGTACAAGACGCAGCATGAGATATAACGTCTCACCCTGCGTCACTCAAAGCCGTCAACATGTTGACGGCTTTGAGGGGACTTGAACTAGAGTTCCTCACGGCCACGCTAGCTGGAGATTCGTCTGTAAAAACTTGCATTTGTGCTAACCTTCCTATGGTGTATAAATATACCTAGCTGGATGAATCTTATTGTGGCTAGTTGGCCCAGTGGCTAGCTGGTCCAGTGGCTAGCTGGTCCATTGGCTAGCTGGCCCAGTGGCTAGCTGGTCCAGTGGCTAGCTGGTCCAGTGGCTAGCTGGCCCAGTGGCTAGCTGGTCCAGTGGCTAGCTGGTCCAGTGGCTAGCTGGTCCAGTGGCTAGCTGGTCCAGTGGCTAGCTGGTCCAGTGGCTAGCTGGTCCAGTGGCTAACTGGCCCAGTGGCTAGCTGGTCCAGTGGCTAGCTGGCCCAGTGGCTAGCTGGTCCAGTGGCTAGCTGGCCCAGTGGCTAGCTGGTCCAGTGGCTAGCTGGTCCAGTGGCTAGCTGGCCCAGTGGCTAGCTGGCCCAGTGGCTAGCTGGTCCAGTGGCTAGCTGGTCCAGTGGCTAACTGGCCCAGTGGCTAGCTGGCCCAGTGGCTAGCGCGTCGGTCTGGAGTTTTATGACTCTGACCGCGGGTTCTATCCCCACCCGTGGTATAGTTTATTTACAATCGTGTCATTAAGATTTCGTGAATTAAATGGGTGTAGTTACAGAAAGATGTGTAACTACAGAAATGCTCGTTGCTATAAAAATAAGAGCGAATATACTGAAGAAAAGGATCATAAAAGAAATGAACGTAGCTGTGAAAGATAAGGGCGAAGACAGAAGACAAGAAAGATTGTAGGAAAAGGGACGTGGTTAGAAAATTCTTTAAACGTACATAGACACACACGCATAGTATGTGTGTCTATGTTACATAGACACATACACACACTAAACACACAGGCACATACCCAGTCATACACAGACACACACAGTCTCTCTCACACACACACACACACACACACACACACACACGCACACACACACACACACACACACACACCACACACACACACACACACACACACTCTTGCGCATAAAATAACGAACATTCGTTCGGTCACGGCCATATGTATTATAGTATGTGGATGTTGTGTGACCTAGCGTGGTTGTGTGTATTGTGGTGTGTGTGTTGTGTGTGTGTGTGTGTGTGTGTGTGTGTGTGTGTGTGTGTGTGTGTGTGTGTCTGTGTGTGTGTGTCTGTGTGTGTGTGGTGTGTGTGTGTGGTGTGTGTGTGTGGTATGTGTGTGTGTCTGTGTGTGTGTGGTGTGTGTGTGTGGTGTGTGTGTGTGGTGTGTGTGTGTGTGGTGTGTGTGTGTGTGGTGTGTGTGTGTGTGGTGTGTGTGTGTGTGTGTGTGTGTGTGTGTGTGTGTGTGTGTGTGTGTGTGTATGACTGTGTATGACTGTGTGTGACTGTGTGTGTGTGTGTTTGGTGTTTGCCAATGTTTTAGGGCGCCTGGGAAGTGCCGTTGATTAGTGTGTGGGAGTGTGTTAGGGTGTGTATTTGTGGATGGTTTGGGCCCATAGGTGTGTGGGGGAAGGGGTGAGAGACGGATGTGACTGGTGAGCCAGACTGGGTCAGTGTGTATGGGGCAGGTGCGAGCGTAAGGAAGCAAGATAGAGGTGCACGAGGGTGATATTACCTCGCATCAAGACACTATCCACCTTAGCAAATTAACGCACCGTTCTTCGGGGTACAACCACGGGTCCATCATTCCCAATTGGTGTCACAGTTGGGCGGGGTCGAGAGTATATAAGAGTGGTGCGTGCTGGAGAAGCCTCACTCCACGACCATGACTCCTCAGGTGAGGGTGCTAGCTTCCTCACGTCCTATCTTCTAGGTTATAGTAATATTACATTTTATATCGTTTCTGCTACAATTAATGCTGGAAAATATATTAATCCTGTAATATGCGGTTAGACGAAGAAAGTGTAATTTTAGGCTACAAAATGCATTCTGTTTTTAATTTACCATGAGAGGAATATAACTTGTCAGTTACTTCACTTTCCTGTTTGTCTTTAGTTCATAGTGGTAAATGTTATTAATAGGACTATAACACTTTAGCAAATGGTAATATTAGCCGTGATAAGTGTATATTTCTTTTGCGTTCCTTTTCAGGTACTCCTGTTGGTAAGTCTGGCTACTGCTGTCAGTGGCCGGTCTGAGAAGCTGACAGTCCAATCAGACTACTCTACTCATGATCACGGAGTCTCCCTTCACGTGCCGGGATTCAACGCGCATACGGCAGAGGCCCAGGGTACCTATGACCCTACTTATAACGTACCTTTGAAACCGGGTCGCGATTACAGCAATTCCGAGTTTCTAGGACCTTCATACAGCGGTCCTGATCCCTCTCCTGCCCGCTACAAAAACAGAAACCCTAGTACCTCTGATACAGCATACAGTAAGCCTGAACCCCCAATATACAGTGTCCCAGCTCCCCCGGCTCCAGCATATAGCAGCCCTGACCCCCGTCCACCTAGAAGTAAAATCTTTAGTGCACCATCTACAAGGCACAGCATACCTGAGGCCTCATACAGCAACCCTGTGCCCCATTCTCCTGTATTCAGTAATGCCAGTCCTCCCTCCCCTACGTACAGTAACGAAGATCCCTCTTCTTCAGCATTTAGTGGCTTTGATTCCTCCGCTCCTAGACGCAAGGCTGGAGGGCGAGTCACAGCCCCAAGGGAACCATCTTATACCAACGACATCCCACAGTCTGCTACTAAAAAGGTAAAATAACCATGATAGCTGTTGCAACTGTCACTTTAATACTGCCTTTAAGAGCCATTTAAGTAAAATAATAGCAAAAATTCATGTTGGTAAACTAGAAGTCTGAGGGAACACCGCCTTTCCATCCTCACATGAGCGCACTTTCCCTTCCAGTAACATCCTTTACTAATTTTAAAAATATTCTCAGCTCAAATATTAGGTGGAATACAACTCATACACGGCAAGGTGTTAACAAAGTGTGGCAACTTTCATCAAGAATGCATCATTTGTTATGTATTTACTAATTGGGGATACCGGTACGGTGCTAACCCCTTGTAGGGGTTAGCGGGGAAGTGGTGGTACGGGAAGAATAGGTTGGTGAGAGGAAGGTTTTGAGTGGTAAAGTACCAGGGCTTAACACAGCAGCTTGGTGATCGTGGTATTAATGACTGGAGTAGCGGCGAGGAGTGGCAGGCTTGACGGGTTGGGTAGTCGCTGGAACACACTCACGAAGTACCTGTGAGAAATGGGGAAATGGGGTGGGGAAAGGATACCTATAGTGTAATGTAGGTATGAGCTGTATTAGGTGGACTGCTGAAAAACACCAACAACCTTGGATAAATGACGGAGACGTGATATGAAACTTACGTGGGAGAAACAACCAGCACTTTGTCGAAAGTATTCGCGGTGGCGCTATTTTTGGAGCAATTTAGCTGGAAATTGGTGTGTGTAGCGATACGTGTATTGAGTGGCGGAGATTGTGGGTGGTGGTGCTTCTCGCAATCTCATGGTGAGGTGGCCCAGTTGTTGTGGTAATATGGCCGGTGCTCGTGGCTCAATTGGTAGCGCTCTCACCTCATACTGAGGGACCAGGGTTTGATCCCCGAAAAGAATGGAAACATTTGGCATATTTCCTTAGACCTATTGTCCCTGTTCACGTAGCAGTAATTAGGTGCCTGTGTGTTAGCTGACTGCTGTGAGTCGCATCCTGTGAGAGGACTCAAGGCCCACAATGGAAAAAAAAATTAAACCAAAGGTTCACTCTCATTTCTGTTACGTGAACATAATTTTAATTCCCAAAAGAGGCAGGAATTCATAGAATAGACCACAGGGGGGCAAAAGGTATACAAAAGGCGCCCATAACTAATTATACTCAGTATATAGTTTCCTTCCTGATACACATTTTACTGTACCATTAAAAGTGAGCTCAACCCCAAGAGAAACTGAGGCAGTAGTAGTAATGAAATAAAGATGAGGTAATCGGTCCCTCACTCTTGGAGTTGGTGAAGAGCACAGTAGTCTTGAAGATTACTGTGCTCTTCGATAACTCCAAGGCTGAGGGACTGATTACCTGAACTTTTGCATATATTCCTATATTCTTCACATAATGTCCTTGTATTGTATTAATAAAGCCACTGGCTGGTGAAATGTTGACAAATGAAGATACCCAGATGCTGCATGTGTCCAATTCATCAAAAACAAAGAACTGGGGGGAACACCGCAGTATGCCCACTGGCTCATACAAGGTCCCACCCATGTTTTAATCCAACCTTCTCCCAAAGGTACCCAAGAACTTGCTTCAGTACCTCAGGTAATAATCAAACCCAGTTCTTTTCACTCGTATATTTATCCAATCTCTTTTTAAAGCTACCAATGGCTTCCAGCCTCGCCCGGTTCCGTCGCTGGCTTGCGATCGTATCATTGCGATTTCCCGAGACTCTAAGCTCCCTGTGTTTTCTCCGCAGCAACCAGCGCAGTATAACTTCCAGTACGATGCGCAGGACATAGAGACCGGCAGGAACCATGGCCACCAGGAGACACGGGAAGGATACAACACCCAGGGTTCCTATTATGTTCCTCTACCCGACGGTCGGGTTCAAAAGGTCACCTATTACGTGGACGGCGACTCCGGCTTCATGGCTGAGGTTACTTACGAGGGAGAGGCCACCTACCCGGAACCATCGTACTCGCGCGAGTCTATATCCGGATACCAGGCCGCTCCAGCCCCCAGCTACAAACCTGCTCCAGCCCCTAGCTACAAACCTGCTTCAGCCCCCAGTTATGAACCTGCCCCAGCCCCCAATTATAAACCTGCCCCAGCCTCCAGTTATAAACCTTCTCCAGCCCTCAGCTACAAACCTGTTCCAGCCCCTAGCTACAAACCTGTTCCAGCCCCTAGCTACAAACCTGTTCCAGCCCCTAGCTACAAACCTGTTCCAGCCCCTAGCTACAAACCTGCTCCAGCCCCCAGCTATGAACCTGTTCCATCCCCCAGTTATACACCTGCTCCAGCCCCGAGCTATAAACTTGCCCCAGCTTCTAACTACGAACCTGCCGATACCTCCAGCTACAAACCTGTTCCAGTCCCCAGCTACAAACCTGTTCCAGTCCCCAGCTACAAACCTGTTCCAGCCCCCAGCTATAAACCTGCTCCAGCCCCTAGCTATAAACCTGCCTCACTCCCTAGCTACGAACCTGCCCTACCCCCCAGCTACGAACCTGCCCCAGCCCCCAGTTACGAACCTGCCCCAGCCCACAGCTATAAACCTGCTCCAGCCCCCAGCTACAAACCTGCCCCAGCCCCCAGCTACAAAGCTTCTCCAGCCCCTTCCTATAAACCTTCCCCAACCCCCAGCTATGAACCTGCTCCAGTCCCTAGCTACGAGCCTGATCTAACCTCCAGCTACGAACCTGCCCCAGCCCCTTCTTATAAACCTTCCGTAGTCCCCACTTACAAGCCTAGTCAAGTCTATAAGCCATTGCAAACCTCAAGAGGCAGAACTGCCTCTAGAAAAGGCTACAAGCCTACTCCTGCCCCCAGTTATGAGCCTCCCCCAAATGCGGCCTACGAATCAGCACCTACTCAAAAGTACGAGCCTACATCTAATCTAGCTCACGAATCAGCAGCAAAGAATCGTAGACGTAGGCCAGGCTCTAGGCAAACCTACAAATCTACATCTAGCCCAGCCTACGACTCTTCACCTACGCAAACCTACGAATCTGTTAGTCCGGCCTACGAACCTGCCCCCACACTGAGTCACAAACCTACCTCGAGTACAGGTTACCAGCCTGCACCCACGCGAAGATACCACCCTACACCACCTGCCAGTTACGACCCATCACACGACCATGAGGAATCAACCATCTATGAGGATTCTCCAACCTACGACCTAATTTCCGCCTATGAAGAAGTCCCTGGTGAAGAGTACAAAGATTCGGCAGATTACTAGTGCGAAAAATCCCTAGCACAGATATATAATTCATAATAAATATTGCATTGTTGTATATACCTAATAAAAGACATAAATTCAATAAAGATGAATTTATTGCATAATAATGCTTTAGGTTTACCATATCGTATTGTATCATATTGTATTCATAGGAGACCGCTAAATCCGCAGGGGTTATACAGCGCCAGGAGAATGGGAAGTGTTCAAGTTTGATACATGAAAATATTGGGTAGCAGTATTTCATGAGTTTAGAACCCCTTACCAGCACCAGGGAACAGCTTCAGTGAGATACCATGACCAGATGGTGTCAGCAGTATCAGTGACACACCATGATCAGATGATGGTGTCAGCAGCATCAGTAAGGCACCATAATAGCCAGATGATGGTGTCAGCAGCATCCATGACATTGTTTTACTGGCTTTCATCTAACAACGAGTTAGTGATAGCAATGAGAAAGATTTAACCACCGTAATGCGATCAGATTTTGAAACATTACGTTAATGGACAAATGTGTGCAATTACGTATTTTTAACTACCTCTGACAGTTGCTGTGGTTGACTGAAATATTGGTCTCGTTTGTGAAGTTAAATGTTTGTAGATATTTATGGCTCGTGCTGTTCCGCTTATTTTATAATGTACAGTGGAACCCCGAATATCGGCCGTAATCGGTTCCAGAAGGTCGGCCTAAATTCGAAGCAATATTTTCCATAAGAATTAATGTAAATACAATTAATCCGTTCCAGACACCCAAAAATATTAACAAAAAATACATTTTTTAAAGGTTAATTATAGTCTTACATACACAAAACAATGAGAACTAAATAAAACAAATAAATGAACATTTAAATTACTATTACATATGTTTATTGAAGACTCTTGTTGGCTTATGGAAGACAAGGAGAAGCAGATAGGGAGGAGTGACTATTGTTTGGAAAGGGAATCCTCCTCCATAAGTACTTCATTTATCAAAGCCCTCTCTGGGGTCACTTCCCTCCGTGCCTGTTACACTCCCTGTCTGCCTGGTGACGTAGGGAGCTATATACCAAGATTTTGGTACACCCAGGAGCTGTACCGTCAGTTACGACCTTCACGCTCCGTCGCCTCACTAAAAACATGAATAATTCTGTGAAACATTTTTCCGCATCAACGAGAACAATGAACGTCGTGGTTTATTAATCAATGTTACGGAATGTTGAAGTGGTGAAGAGGCTGGGGTCACAGCTGCGAGGACACAGCTCCTCTGCTCAGTGCTGGAGGGAAAATGATGTGGTTACAGTTTCTGTGCTTATTGTTGAAAGAAAGCGTGGAGTCATAGTTTCGCAGTTACATCTTCGGGGTTACAACTTTGGGAACACAGCTTCGGGGTCACAGCTCTAAGTATCACTGACATCAACATTGATCACAATCGTCAGCCTCATCCCTCAAACTACAATATATTTTGGACTCAAATGCAACAGAAATTCCATACTCCGAGGGTAATTGAGTTAATTTAAGTGATATATGCGAGTATAATGTAATCTACTCCAAGGTAGCATTATGTGACGTACACAAACCTTATTCTTGTAAATATAATTTATTATTGTTACGCACCATAAACATTGCCAGGAAAGTAATGTGTCAGCATTTAGTTTGCTTATGTAAAAACAAATCTCTTTTTCTTAGATACTATTTAATGCAAGTCAACATGTTTCAATTTACGAATTGTCCAGTTTTCTAAACATGTTTATGGTGTTTAATAACAAAAGTGTACTTACATGTGAGAGGGGTCGTGGTGACCCCATTCTACAGCAGCAGTAACGTAGTTAGATGTACTTCAAACATTACATAACAACTTGACTCACGAAATCGTAATAACACGATTGCAAACAAACCGTACCACGGACGGGGATAGAACCCGCGATCAGAGAGTCTCAAAACTCCAGACCGTCGCGTTAGCCACTGGACCAGCTAGCCACAATAAGATTCGTCCAATTAAGTATATTTCTACACCATAGGAAGGTTAGCATAGGCACCATTTATGGCCACAGTGGTGCCTATGCTAACCTTCCTATGGTGCAGAAATATACCTAGTTGGATGAATCTTATTGTGGCTAGCTGGTCCAGTGGCTAACGCGACGGTCTGGAGTTTTGAGACTCTCTGATCGCGGGTTCTATCCCCACCCGTGGTATGGTTTACTACATAATAACATAAGAAAAAAGGAGCACTGCAACAGGCCTACTGACCCATGCGAAGCAGGTTCATGTCACCCCCCGGCTTAGAAGAATGACCACCTAGTCAGGTCACTTCCACTGAAGGAAGGAGCACGGCACCAGACCTGGTAGCACAAGCTAGTCAGGTCCAACTCACACCCACCCACACCCACTCATGTATTTATCCAACCTATTTTTAAAACTGTGTTCTACAGTCTCCTGTAGATTAAGACTAATTACTAAATTAGTCTCTAGTAAAGGGAAATAAACTTTCTTAATTGCTTACCTGGGGTATACCTGGAAATGGTTTCGGGGGTCAGCGCCCCCGCGGTCCGGTCTGTGACCAGGTCTTGCTTATTTAATAATTTGTTATTAAGTTTTATATAGAATTTCACTGACATTTATGCTGCTGGTGAATTAGATAACAGGATTTCGTAGCCATACTTTATCACAGGAAATTTAAGTTATTATTAAACTTTTTGCTAACGTGAAGGAAATAAAGAACACCGTCGACTGAGACATTCCGAGTTTGGATCGTGATGACGTCGCCCTGACCACAAGTCTCCCACAGGAAGGATCAACGTACCGCCTTCACCAATTTCCCATATGGATCAACGTACCGCCTTCACCAATTTCCCATATGGATCAACGTACCGCCTTCACCAATTTCCCATATGGATCAACGTACCGCCTTCACCAATTTCCCATATGGATCAACGTACCGCCTTCACCAATTTCCCACATGGATCAACGTACCGCCTTCACCAATTTCCCACATGGATCAACGTACCGCCTTCACCAATTTCCCACACCAGAATGTCTCAATGCCATTTAACCAATGACGTACTGAGGATAGACTTTATAACATCGTTTTGACCTGGAGGGTTTTGGTGCCCAATATTTTGAAGTGGGTCGTTGAAGAGGCGACTGAATTAACATACAATATTTCATCCGCTCGAGGCCATTTATTTCTTAACATTTTAACCTAAGACATTCCAGCGATTGAAATCATGAATACTTTTCGTAACGAAGCAGATCGAAAGAAAAAGGCTAATGAATCACACAAGCAGAGTCTTAGGTAGAACTTATACTGTAAGAAGCAGCCAGAGTGAAAAAAAAAAAAACTTCAGAAGATTTTTAACGAGAAAGATCCAAATGGAAGATAGAAAGTTTGAACTTAAATTTGTTAGTTTAATGCCCGTGAGTTACACAGGTAAACAATACAACACAGAGGCATAAGCTATGTAAACTACAGTTTAGTGTTTAATGGTGTTAAGGTTCCCGGTCTCTACTTCAGATAGCACGACTGCCTTAGTTGCATTACGTACGCCTTCAGGAATGTGTCTGCAGATATATTAAACTGCGTATAAATTTAACATCTTGAGCTTCTTGAACCTGGTATAGCTTAGAACCTGTCACTGACACAGTGTTCAGTGCACGAATAATGGTTATAAATGTTATGGTGATTCTGACAATTTGTGGAAAGGGATAAATTAGGATTGACGAATTCACTCGTAACGAAACATTTCCTGTAATAAAGGTCCTGAACTATACACAAGTGTCCGTTTCCACAGTGAACGAGAAGTACGTAATGAGATTTCATTATACGTATTAAAATTCTTATACAGCACATCCGTATTTATATTATTATTGTAGGATTATTTCATATGAATTAATTTAACGACTGTTGAGAACATATTATTATTATTATTATTATTATAAATAATAATTATTTCAACTATAACATACAATATTCACGCATTTGAACCCGCGGTCAGAGAGTCTCAAAACTCCAGACCGTCGCGTTAGACACTGGACCAGCTAGCCACAATAAGATTCATCCAACTAGGTATATTTCTACACCATAGGAAGGTTAGCAGAGGCACCACTGTGACCACAAATGCAAGTTTTTACAGACGAATCTCCAGCTAGCGTGGCCGTGACGAACTCTAGCTCAAGTCCCCTCACTGCCGTTAACATGACTCACGAAATCGTAATGACAGTGAGGAGACTTGAGCTAGAGTTCGTCACGGCCACGCTAGCTGGAGATTCGTCTGTAAAAACCTGCATTTGTGGTCACAGTGGTGCCTCTGCTAACCTTCCTATGGTGTAGAAATATACCTAGTTGGATGAATCTTATTGTGGCTAGCTGGTCCAGTGGCTAACGCGACGGTCTGGAGTTTTGAGACTCTCTGACCGCGGGTTCAAATCCCGCCCGTGGTATGGTTTGTTTGCAATCGTGTCATTACGATTTCGTGAGTCATTCACGCATTTTCAACACACATGCTCTGAACGAGTGACTGGAGCCAAGCATTCTCTGCTTCTGGTAGGCGTGAGAAGTGCTGTCACCTAAGATCTATTTCGTTTCCGCACGATTAAACCCCATAAAAGATGCTGCGATTTTGTCAGAGCGAATTTTGTGGTCGAGAAGATGAATTAGGTGAACACGAAGGACGGATGAGAGGTATATAAGAGGAACACACAGACTGACCATCATCATCATCACCAGTCATGGCAGCTTATAAGGTACACTACCTCATGACTCACGAAATTGTGATAATACGACTGTAAACAAAACACGGAATGGATGAGGTTCGAACCCATGGCAAATGAGTTGTAAAACTCCAGGCCAGTGCGTAAGCCACTGAACCAGCTGGCTGTAATAAAACTTATCCAACTATGGGTTCAAATGCCACCCATTCCGTGGTTTGTACATTGCCTCTCATACTTGGCCTACTGTATATGTTGCTTTGGCAGCTAAACACAGTTTTGCTGAGTGTAATAATATTAATTTCACCATTAGTAACTTGTGTTACATTAACAGGTAAAGTGTCGTTGTACAGTGTTATATAACCACAATGAAAGAAGGATAAATTACCAGTACTTTCGTAATTTAACGTTATCAAGGAACACATTGTTTCTTGATAATGTGACTCGGGTATCACGAAAACGCTTAGATTTTTTTTACTGTGGCTATAAAGCAAATTAGTATATAACTTGCTTCCTCTGATTTTGTTCCATTGTCTACTTTCTATTTTTACTGATACAAGCTTATTATTATTTTTCATGATTCTCTCTTAACAAAAGCTTATGCATTGAATCTACGTAAGTAAAATAATCAATATGTTTATAATTTTGATAAATCACACTGCTGCGTGTTTATGAAAATTATTTACACATTTATTATTCTCTTCTGATTTTTTATATTAATCTTCGGGTTAATATATCATTGTTAATGTGTGTAGAAAAAATAGGAACGAGTTTTTTCCTAATATTATTTAACTCTGTAACTCGTATAGCTCGTAGTTCTGTGATATAGAATTCATTTCACGACCGAACGTACTTTGATTCGATTCCAGGATGAGAGGCGACATATAGTCAAACCTCCTCTCATCTGCTGCCCCTGTTCGCCTAGCAGTAAATTGTTAGCTGGCCATTCCGAGAAGCAACCTAAGGAAAGATCCCAATGGTAATACGTCGTTGTACTTGGCTCTGCTGGGTTTTCCTGGATTAAATAACATGGATATTTTCTTCTACCATCAGGTCCTCGTGTTGTTGGTCGTTGTGGCCGCCACACTGGCCTACCCTCAGTATCCTCCAGCTCCTAGTTATGGCAGCCCCGGTCCTGTTGTGAGTGTACAAACTTTAGGTTTAATATATTAGTGTATACAGAAAAAGTAGGACATATTTATGGTATATATTTATGTGTAAACGATGAAAAAAGGGATCAGCACCTTTGAAAAATACAATATTGAGATCTTGTTGCAGGCTCACCCCAAGTACGACTTCAACTACTCCGTGAAGGACAACAATGGCAACGACTTTGGTCATCAAGAAACTCGTGATGGCTACAACACTCAGGGCAATTACTACGTCCAGCTTCCCGACGGTCGTCTTGAGAAAGTGAATTATTACGTCAACGGTGACTCCGGCTACGTAGCTCAGGTTGACTACCAGGGAGAGGCCCAGTATCCAGCCTACCAGCCAGCCCCATCCTACCAGCCAGCTCCCGTCTACGGATAATCTCGAGAACACTGAATTCATATATAAAACTGATGCCATAAATAATGAAAAAAATTAAAATTGGCCAGTGGTATTACAATAAAGACCTAACTGTAAAACTTTGTTTTTTTCTGCATGACAAATTCAATGTACTTAACTGTAAAGGAGTTATATGGGACAACAGCTTCTGAAGTTCATTAACAACAGTGAAAGTTGCTGAAAGAGTGCTTTGAACTACCTGTCTGCAGTCCCAGAAATTTTGTGTGTGTGTGTGTGTGTGTGTGTGTGTGTGTGTGTGTGTGTGTGTGTGTGTGTGTGTACTCACCTAGTTGTACTCAGCTAGTTGTGCTTGCT
>NC_091363.1:12171696-12176696 GCF_038502225.1 Cherax quadricarinatus
GTCACTGTCCCTGCTCTATGAGCAGGGACAGTGACTTAGTAGCGACAGTGAAGAGGCAGGATCAGGAGCTGTGAATCGACCCCTGCAATCACAACTAGGTGACCACACACGTATGTCTTCCAACGTATGTAAGATACGTTTTCATAAGTTTCTTTCACGATGTATGAATTTAACGTACATTATGTACCGTACTTGTACAACAAGTACAAGATGATAGGATTGTTGGTGTCTTTTTTCTGTCTCATAAACACGCGGGATAACAGGTGTATCTTGCTACTTGCACGTAGGTCACACTACACATGCGTGTACACGTGTATGTAAACATACTCATCTGGGTTTCTTTTATTTTTTAATTATTCTTGTTCTTCTTTATCTGCATGGGGAAGTGGAGAAGAATTCTTCTTCCGTAAGCCATGCGCGTCGTAAGATGCGACTAAAATGCCGGGAGCAAGAGGCTAGTAACCCCTTCTGTATATATATATGTATGTATATGTCGTGCCGAATATGTAAAACTGGTCAATTAGCAAGAACTCATTTAAAATTAAGTCCTTTCTAAAATTTTCTCTTATACGTTTAAAGATATATTTTTTTCATTAATGTTAAAGTAAAAAATTTTAATTTTGCACCAAAAGAATCTTAGAAAACTTACCTAACCTTATAACAAAAACAATTTCTTTTGGCCTAACCCAACTAAATATATTTTATATTTCTATATAATAATTTAATACTAAACAAACACAGTGAAATATTTTTTTTTCGTTAGGTTCAGAATGATTTTGGCGAAATTATTGCATACACAAATTTTCACTTGTCCTATATGGCAAGATGAGCGTTGCTATTTAAGCCAAGATCGCAAGTTCTGCCTATTCGGCACGACACACACACACACACACACACACATATATATATTTATATACATATATATATATATATATATATATATATATATATATATATATATATATACATATATATATATATATATATATATATACATATATATAATATATATATATATATATATATATATATATATATATATATATATATATATATATATATATATATATATATATATATATATATATATATATAGTGCCGAATAGTTAAAACTTACGATTTTGGTTTAAACAGGGGAAAGGGGGGACAAGGGATTGAAAAATAAGGGGAATTAGTTTTGAGTATCCAGAAAAAGAATATATAAAATAAATATATATATATTATATATATATATATATATATATATATATATATATATATAATATATATATAATATATATAATATATATATATATTTTAAAAATTTTTTTTTTTTTTTCTTTCCTGTATATTAGAAACAATTTTCCCTTTTTTTTTTTAATTCTTTTTTTTTTTGAAAAGGGGATATCTAACAAAATATATATATATATTATATATATATATATATATATATATATATATATATATATATTTATTTATTGTAAAAAAGCCGGGGCTTGCCACAGTTTGAGGTATGGTGTATAAGCCAGCCACAAAGCCGGGGAAACAATCACCAACAATGAAAAAAGGCACATGTCAGGTGTGTGGAGGTTTCGAGACCCAACAGGGGGGCCCACGTGCACACAATGGGTGTGCGGGATCAATGCCCCAAGCAGAGAGAGCCCGCCCCAAAGGCAGATGAAACCAATGGAAACCCCGTCACTTGGAAAACCCTTTCTGTTGGCATTCATATCCACTGCTACAGTACCCCATCCCACTTTAAAGGGCCCCCATATGCAGCAGGAAATTCACGACCTTCTTATGGGGGGTGAAGGGGTTCCCCAACTTAGACCCCCGAGGCACCACCCAAGCATGGGCAACCTACTCTTGTTGGCAATGTTGCTTGATTTCCCTGAAAGACGAGGCAAACTCAACCGTCGGTTATCAAGGCAGTGCGCAACTACCAAGAACGTATAATTGTGCCCCTCCCCCCATCATCGCAGGAATCAAAGGGAACCCAAAAAAAGTCTCACTAAAAACGAAAAATTTGCCAGGTTAGAAAAAAAATCGAAAAAGTAAACAGGGGGAGCAATAAGAATAATTAAAGGACGACACTGTCCCCCAAAAGTGGACCACAGCCCAAGCACTGGGAAAGCACCCAACCGGGGACCCCATAGCCATCCAACAACCCTGGGGAAGCCCCCCACACTGAACAATTAATTTTGCCAGAATCAATTAAAAGGGGTTGGTCATTTCCAGCAGGATCTGCAGGAGGTTACACAATTCGACCCAGCACCTCAAAGAAGGGTAAATCCATCCCGGGTGAATCCATAAATTTTTCCCCCGAGTTAACAACTTTCGTAAACAACTCCCTGGGGAATCCCAGAAGAAATTAAACTTTTTTTTTTTGGAGCCCACTATGTGCTTTAAAAAGAGGGAGGGGAAACCCCATTGCTGTTGGAAACACTTTTTGGGTCTCGTTAAAAACGCAGGGAAAAAATTTCCCCTTAAAGCCCCAATTTTACTAGCCACACCAACTGGGTTTTGGGGGTCCCCGGCAGTAAAGGCAGTCATCCCGCAAGGGCCTCATCAGGGACCTACCAGAAGAAAGGTCATAGTCAAACTTGATTTTAGAAATCCTTTTAATATGGTGGAGAGATGCTGTTTTCCCAGCTGTTCGACTTTCCCCCAGTCTTTTCCTTCATTTCCCAGCAAAAACCCTAAACTTTTGTTTGGAGAACATAAAATTAATATAGAGGGTTTTCAGCGGGGGTGCCCCCATGCCCACTTCTATTCTGTTGGCAGTGAGAACTAATTTACCTACGCAGTGACCAGATCGGGATCGGATGCCCACCTGGCAGGTACTGAAGAGTCCCGGGGGACCTAAACTGGTAAACCGGGAAGATTGGGGCCATCCTCAATCCCCCCAAGTGGAAATCCGCGAACCAGGAAATAATCAAAGCGTGGGAAAAATCCCCAAAATCTCAACTACCACTTGTCCAACAGGCCTCTTGGGAGACGTGGGGCCCCCGGCCATGACACTGTCCTCAGGGACAAAATGAAAGACCTGATGAGAATGGAGGGGAAATGCGTCTTGATGCCCATGATGCCTTTTCTCCTCACAAGGTGTCTTACATGCCAAGACTCACTTACTTCCCGAGGTGTGCACCTCTTTTAAACCCCAAAACTTGATGAATATGACCCCCTGAGATCAACTTTTTGGCACTGAACCTGTCACCAGAGGTCAGCAATGGGGTCAGGGGAACCTCCCAGTGCGACTGGGAGGTTAAAGGAGCAAAACAACGCATTTTTTTGCTTTTTTGTCTTCGTTTGGCTTCCCGGATTTGTCAAGAAGATAGTTCCCGAACGTTGGGGGACGGGGGGACCAAGACCCCGGTTTTCTGAAGCAGGATTCGGTGGGACACCCACAGACTCTCCGAGAAAGCCCCCCCAAAACAAAAAAACCCCCTGGGACAAACGATCATGGAAAAAAACCCAACACAATGTTCAATGTTTCAGGAAAAAAAGGGTCGTCTCCGGCATTGAAGGGACCACTCAGGAATTTTGTTATATTCCCCAAATTTCCCCCCTGGGCACCCTCGAAAGGCCATTTGGACGGTTGTTTGCCACCACCCCATCCTCCCCCACTGGTGTATTTGCGGGGGACAGCTGTTCAATTCGACTTCATGGTCCTTTTCAAAGCAGAAGGGGAAATAGCCAGACATGAAGAGGCAATGACATCAAAAGGGGAAACCCCTTTCCCCAGCCCCTTGCCCAGCTCCGGGAACCCCAAACAGAGGTCTGATGGAAACAAAAAGGGCCGTGGGCCCCTATGCTACCCCGGGAAAGGGTGGAAAGGATTGCCTGGGATACCTTGGCCGCCACAGGAGATACCCCTGCCATACCGAGTGGGGAAGGGGGGAGCTGCCAGTCACGGGAGACCCAGAAGATCCGAAAATATGAAAACCTTCCCCCCATAACTTCATTCCAAAAGGCGGGAGGAGCATGGAGCAAGGGCCCCAAAATTCCTCAAAAAAGCTGGGTGGCTCACAGCCAAAGGGCCCAGGGCGCAGCTTCCCTTTCAGGACTCAGTGTTGGGTCCTGAGGAAATGCTTGGGATTTCGCTGTCCACCCGGGGGGGTGACAATATTCAGATTAGCCTGGTCACCTATGTTGTTTTTCTTTTTGTCATTTTGGAAAAGTTTGGCCCAAAGTATTTGTCTTTAAATAAAAAATACTTGAAATATGGGGGGAGAAAATTTAAAAAGCTTCAGGAGAACCTTATTTTCCCCGAACAAGTTTTTTATTTTCTCTGAAGATAAGGTCCCCAGGACAGTCTCGGTATCCCTATATTTTATATAATTTCCCTTTTATATATAATGTCCGAATATGAAACTGGTCAATTGAAAAACCATTTAAAAATTGTCCTTTTTGAAATTTTCTTATATGTTTTAAAAATATATATTTTTCATTAGTTAATGTAAAAAAATAATTTTGCCCCAGAAGAATCTTAGAAAACTTACCTAACCTTAGTATAAAAGAAAATTTTTTTTACTCCCCCAACTAAATATTTTTTTAAATACGTTTAAAATTTAGTAATAAAAAAACAAATCAATATATTTTTTTTGTTAGGTTCAGAATAATTTCAGAAATTATTGAACCAAAATTTCACTTGTCCTATATGGCAAGATGAGCTTTCTATTGAAGCCAAGATCCTAAGTTCTGCCTATCATTGCATATATATATATATATATATATATATATATATATATATATATATATATATATATATATATATATATATATATATATATTATATATATATATATATATATATATATATATATATATATATATGAAATATTCAATTAAATATATATATATATATATATATATATATATATATATATATATATATATATATTATATATATATATATATATATATATATATATATATATATACTGTTATATATATATATATATATATATATATATATATATATATATATATATACTATATATATATATATATATACTATA
>NC_091363.1:12181696-12229196 GCF_038502225.1 Cherax quadricarinatus
TGTAAGAGGCGACTAAAATGCCGGGAGCAAGGGGCTAGTAACCCCTTCTCCTGTATATATTACTAAATTTAAAAGGAGAAACTTCAGTTTTTTCTTTTGGGCCACCCCACCTCAGTGGGATACGGCTGGTACGTTGAAAGAAATATATATATATATATATATATATATATATATATATATATATATATATATATATATATATATATATATATATATATATATATATATATACATACAGACCGATTCGGGTACCATGGTCTTGTGTGCCGTAAATCCGAGGGAAAGATTGCAAGACATAAGGAGGTTAATAACATTATCAAGAGGAGCCTCACAACAGCTGGATGCCCAGCAGTAAGGGAGCCACCCCATCAATGCAGATCTGATGGCAGCCAGAAGCGTCCAGATGGTATCACCCTTCAAGCCTGGACAGATGGGAAGCAGGTGGTGTGGGACTATACATGTGCATCTACCTCGGCTGATACCTATCTCCAATACACCAGGGAGGAAGGAGGGGCAGCTGCCAGCTTCAGGGAGTCCCAGAAATCTAGAAAATATGGAGAACTTGCCCATCATTATATGTTTGTTCCCATAGGCTCAGAGACCCTTGGCTCATGGGGAAAGAGTGCATCTAAATTCCTTAAGGAGCTGGGAAAAAGACTCATCAGGGTAACTAGGGATCCCAGGGCAGCTAGTTTCCTGTTCCAGCGGCTCAGTGCTGCTGTTCAAAGGGGTAATGCCTGCTGTATTTTGGGCACACGCTCCAGCTCTGAGGAGCTGGATGAGATTTTCGCCTTATAATCGGTGATACACACGTAACAATATGCACCGTATATGCCACCTTTATATCAACAATGTATCTCTTAAATCTTCTATGTATATATATATATATATATATATATATATATATATATATATATATATATATATATATATAGAGAGAGAGAGAGAGAGAGAGAGAGAGAGAGAGAGAGAGAGAGAGCGCAAATGCAGTCAACAGAATTCGAACCAACGTGAGGGGAGTGGCATAGCTCCCCAGTGTGACTCTTTAGACCACTCAGCTACAGATGCCACAAGAAGCTAGGTAGCCTGGTTACAAGCACCTCAATATGACTCATTAGACACACATCGTGTCTTATTTACATACTGTCGGTAAACAAATCCATTATATTACTTCAAGTTTCATGTACTATTATATTCTCAGGCACCAGGTACTGTTAGAGTAACAATGGTTGTAAGTTAACTTTATAATACAAAATTTGTGAAAACAGTTCCCAGAGCTTAACATTACAGGCAGTGAATTCAAGACACAAGTATCATAATACGAGCTTAATGCAAGTTGTAATGTGAACATTGATGCATATGATCAGGAAGTCATTTTTAGATTAGACGTGATCAAAGAGGCAGGAAGATTGGCAGACACAGTTGCACGATTTTTGTGTTACATGACGTTAGGGCAGGTAACGATATGGTTTGTCGCTCTCACTCACACTTGTTGAACCCAGGCCACAAAGACGTCGACGAACCTGTGAGAACCAGGTTGTAATAACAGTGATAGATTACAGTACAAACCTGTCTGAAGCTGGTCTCAGTAACAGCTACGAACCACGAACCTGTTAGATTCAGATCTCAGTGACAGCTATGAACCTCGAACGTGTCAGAACTAGGTCTCAGTGACAGCTACGAACCACAAATTTACCATAACCAGGTCTTAATGACAACTATGAACGACGAATCTACCATAACTAGGTCTTAATGAAAGCTGCGAGCTACAAACGTGTCCTGTCAAAACTAGGTCGCAATGACAGCTACAAACCACAAATCTGTCAAAACCAGGTCACAATGACAGCTACAAACCACTCAGAACCAAGCTTCACTGGCAACGATGACCCGGGAATCTGTCACAGCCAGGTCGTACAATTATCGATGAACTGAAGTGGCTGTGTGAAGCCAGTCACCGCACCTGAGTTCCTGTGTGTCGTCATTTGGTTGCCTTTGCGTTTAAAACCTCGGGTTGTAGTGGCTCCCACCGCTCACGCTGAAGACTGTAATAAAAACTGGTTGGTATCTCTCGCTCAAGAGGGAAAGCTTTCCAGTTCCATTTTTTTCCCTGAATCTGGAGTAAAGAGCCCTTTGATATTTTGAGACCAATGTATGTCAAGTAACTCATCGTATATATATTTTTTAATGATTGTTAAAAGATGTCGAACCTTCACCGCAATTCTTTTGGAAGAAAAGAACTTTTCCAGTATTTTTTTTTTAGCCTTATCAGCTCGTAGTTCCAGAGAAACATTTTAAATTCCATGGTGTGCTTTTTTTCTGGAAATTAAATATTCTTTTGCTTTTGTCTTTGCCATTATTTTTCTTTTGGTCTTAATCGTGCTTCTTGTGAATTAAAATTCAGATTACGTATCAAAGTGCACATAAATTCGGTACATATAAGCATAAGACTTAGTTCCTGACATACCCAGCTCGTCCACTTTATCTTTACGTTCACTGAATGAGACTGCAGAATAAGCCAAGCAGTAGATAGGGCAGGATCATAGAGAGGGCAGGCTGGTAGAGCGGGCAGGATGGAAGAGAGGGCAGGATGGTAGAGAGGGCAGGATCATAGAGAGGGCAGGCTGGTAGAGCGGGCAGGATGGAAGAGAGGGCAGGATGGTAGAGAGGGCAGGATGGAAGAGAGGGCAGGATGGTAGAGAGGGCAGGATGGAAGAGAGGGCAGGATGGTAGAGAGGGCAGGATGGTAGAGAGGGCAGGATGGTAGAGAGGGCAGGCTGGTAGAGAGGGCAGGATGGTAGAGAGGGCAGGCTGGTAGAGCGGGCAGGATGGAAGAGAGGGCAAGATGGTAGAGAGGGCAGGATGGTAGAGAGGGCAGGATGGTAGAGAGGGCAGGATGGTAGAGAGGAAAGGATGGAAGAAAGGGCAGGATGGTAGAGAGGAAAGGATGGAAGAAAGGGCAGGATGGTAGAGAGGGAAGGATCATAGAGAGGGCAGGCTGGTAGAGCGGGCAGGATGGAAGAGAGGGCAGGAAGGTAGAGAGGGCAGGATGGAAGAGAGGGCAGGATGGTAGAGAGGGCAGTATGGTAGAGAGGGCAGACTGGTAGAGCGGGCAGGATGGAAGAGAGGGCAGGATGGTAGAGAGGGCAGGATGGAAGAGAGGGCAGGATGGTAGAGAGGGCAGGATGGTAGAGAGGGCAGGATGGTAGAGAGGGCAGGCTGGTAGAGCGGGCAGGATGGAAGAGAGGGCCGGATGGTCGAGAGGGCAGGATAGAGAGGGCAGGATCATATGATCGAAGAGAGGGCAGGATGGTAGAGAGGGCAGGATGGTAGAGAGGGCAGGATTGTAGAGCGGGCAGGATGGAAGAGAGGGCAGGATGGTAGAGAGGGCAGGATGGATGGAAGAGAGGCAGCATGGTAGAGAGGGCAGACTGGTAGAGGGCAGGATCATATAAGGGCAGGATGGCAGGATGGTAGAGAGGGCAGGATGGTAGAGAGGGAGGAAGAGAGGGCAGCATGGTAGAGAGGGCACTGGTAGAGAGGGCAGGCTGGTAGAGAGGGCAGGATGGAAGAGAGGGCAGGATGGAAGAGAGAGCAGGAGGTAGAGAGGGCAGGATGGAAGAGAGGGCAGGATGGTAGAGAGGGCAGGATGGATGGAAGAGAGGGCAGATGGAAGAGCGGATGGTAGAGAGGGCAGGATGGAAGAGAGGGCAGGATGGTAAAGAGGGCAGGATGGTAGAGAGGGCAGGATGGTAGAGAGGGCAGGCTGGTAGAGCGGGCAGGATGGAAGAGAGGGCAGGATGGTAGAGAGGGCAGGATGGAAGAGAGGGCAGGATGGAAGAGAGGGCAGGATGGAAGAGAGGGCAGGATGAAAGAGAGGGCAGCATGGTAGAGAGGGCAGACTGGTAGAGAGGGCAGGATCATATAGAGGGCAGGATCGAAGAGAGGGCAGGATGGTAGAGAGGGCAGGATGATAGAGAGGGCAGGATGGTAGAGCGGGCAGGATGGAAGAGAGGGCAGGATGGTAGAGAGGGCAGGATGGAAGAGAGGGCAGGATGGAAGAGAGGGCAGCATGGTAGAGAGGGCAGACTGGTAGAGAGGGCAGGATCATATAGAGGGCAGGACCGAAGAGAGGGCAGGATGGTAGAGAGGGCAGGATGGTAGAGAGGGCAGGTTGGAAGAGAGGGCAGCATGGTAGAGAGGGCAGACTGGTAGAGAGGGCAGGCTGGTAGAGAGGGCAGGATGGAAGAGAGGGCAGGATGGAAGAGAGAGCAGGATGGTAGAGAGGGCAGGATGGAAGAGAGGGCAGGATGGTAGAGAGGGCAGGATGGAAGAGAGGGCAGGATGGAAGAGAGGGCAGGATGGAAGAGAGGGCAGGATCGAAGAGAGGGCAGGATGGTAGAGAGGGCAGGATGGTAGAGAGGGGAGGATGGAAGAGAGGGCAGGATGGAAGAGAGGGCAGCATGGTAGAGAGGGCAGACTGGTAGAGAGGGCAGGATGGAAGAGAGGGCAGGATGGTAGAGAGGGCAGGATGGAAGAGAGGGCAGCATGGTAGAGAGGGCAGACTGGTAGAGAGGGCAGGCTGGTAGAGAGGGCAGGATGGAAGAGAGGGCAGGATGGAAGAGAGGGCAGGATGGAAGAGAGGGCAGGATCGAAGAGAGGGCAGGATGGTAGAGAGGGAAGGATGGTAGAGAGGGCAGGATGGAAGAGAGGGCAGGATGGAAGAGAGGGCAGGATGGAAGAGAGGGCAGGATGGTAGAGAGGGCAGGATGGTAGAGAGGGCAGGATGGTAGAGAGGGCAGGATGGTAGAGAGGGCAGGATGGAAGAGAGGGCAGGATGGTAGAGAGGGCAGGCTGGTAGAAACAACAGAATGATACAGTGAGCAGGTTCAGATAGGTTTGTCAGGACGGGTCCTGGCTCAGGTCTTCTCCAGGTGACCCAGCATATACAGTGGGCAAGGTGTTAAACTAAGCGTACTGATAAACCAAGCTGACAAGTTAAGTAGTCTGGTGACCATCCCACTCAGAACTGGGGAAATCCACGCATTTTTCCCTATGCCGAAATAGAATAACTGAATATTAATTGATGGGTGGGCGACTCAAGACCTTTATTATCATACTGGAACAATTTATCAACCGCCCAAGAAGCTACCAGACTAACCACTCTTACAGAAAGCAGCTTCTAACCACAGGTTAACACGACCCTAACTCTCAGTAATAACATGTTGGATCTTGTTCTCACCATGCATGTAAGAAGGAAAAAAGGGCAAAAGTGCAAATAATAAAACATTTTATTACAGCATCAATTCCTGAAGAGCGAGACGTTGTTTGCGTACGTTTACCTGACGTATTGTCCGTAATATTATTAGGTTTATTAAAAAACTAAATCCGTTTGTATCATTATGATAATGGTAAACAATACTGACGGCTCGATGAATTTTAGTCACCTCTGTACATGGTTATAATCATAACCATAATTTTTAAGGGGGTGAACCGGTAAGCCAGTGGAAGGCCTCGGTCAGATGACCAAAAATTCCAGTGAGGGGGGAATCACACGATTGAGACTCGCGTCAGGAAACAATTCTGTTTCCTGACAAATCTTACCTAGCCTTACCTCCGTACACGACCAAATAAGCCTACTATGTGGGCGAAACGTTTTTGGAAATATAGATACGAAGGTTTTTGCCCACGTGTCATGTTGATAAATCATCATCTCAGACAAAAATATCTAGTGGGGATATTTAAAAAAAAAAAAATGGTAATCTGAGACCATGTTACCTACATACTCCAAGAGATATAAACAGAGAAAAAGTTTACCTGGAATTGGCCTGGAGTTTACCTGGAGTGGCTTCCGAAAATCAATGACCTCCCCCTCAAGCCCAACCCCCGCGGCCCGGACCCAGACCAGGCCTCCAGGATGCTGAAACGACCTCCCCCTCACCCCCCCCCCCCACGGACCGGACCCAGACCAGGCCTCCAGGATGCTGAACTGATCTACCAAACTGCTCCTGTCGCCCGCATTCCGACGCATTCAACCCGGCTGATCAGGAACTATTTAGAGGAACCGACCAGCGAGACATTTGGAGGAGGGTTTCGCATACCCTCCCAGCTATCCCTCCAAAAAATTCTTCAAATATATCAAAGGTAAATGAAATAAAAAAAAAAGGTGAAAGGAACGATAAGACCTTTATCTAACAATAACGGAGGAATGACTAACGGAAATATAGAAATGTCTTGAATGCGCAACGTAGCCTTCAGCCCTGTATTTACATTTTAACACAATAACGTACACACACAGGTCGCAAAATTTCTGTGTAAAGCCTGAAACTAACTCATTGAATATTAGAAAAAACAGCAACAATGACACAAAGATATCAAGAAAAAAGTGGAGTGTAAGCTTAAAGTACACAGTAGTGGAATAAGTACACAGTTGTGGAATAAGTACACAGTAGTGGAATAAGTACACAGTAGTGGAATAAGTACACAGTAGTGGAATAAGTACACAGTAGTGGAATAAGTACACAGTAGTGGAATAAGTACACAGTAGTGGAATAAGTACACAGTAGTGGAATAAGCACACAGTAGTGGAATAAGTACACAGTAATGGAATAAGTACACAGTAGTGGAATAAGTACACAGTAATGGAATAAGTACACAGTAGTGGAATAAGTACACAGTAGTGGAATAAGTACACAGTAGTGGAATAAGTACACAGTAGTGGAATAAGTACACAGTAGTGGAATAAGTACACAGTAGTGGAATAAGTACACAGTAGTGGAATAAGTACACAGTAGTGGAATAAGTACACAGTAGTGGAATAAGTACACAGTAGTGGAATAAGCACACAGTAGTGGAATAAGTGCACAGTAATGGAATAAGTACACAGTAGTGGAATAAGTACACAGTAATGGAATAAGTACACAGTAGTGGAATAAGTACACAGTAGTGGAATAAGTACACAGTAGTGGAATAAGTACACAGTAGTGGAATAAGTACACAGTAGTGGAATAAGTACACAGTAGTGGAATAAGTACACAGTAGTGGAATAAGCACACAGTAGTGGAATAAGTACACAGTAATGGAATAAGTACACAGTAGTGGAATAAGTACACAGTAATGGAATAAGTGCACAGTAGTGGAATAAGTACACAGTAGTGGAATAAGTACACAGTAGTGGAATAAGTACACAGTAGTGGAATAAGTACACAGTAATGGAATAAGTACACAGTAATGGAATAAGTACACAGTAGTGGAATAAGTACACAGTAATGGAATAAGTACACAGTAGTGGAATAAGTACACAGTAGTGGAATAAGTACACAGTAGTGGAATAAGTACACAGTAGTGGAATAAGTATACAGTAGCGGAATAAGCAATGGTTTCAAGTTGGAAAAAATCAGATTCAGGAAGGATATAGGAAAGTACTGGTTTGGTAATAGAGTTGTGGATGAGTGGAACAAACTCCCGAGTACAGTTATTCCGGCTAAAACGTTGTGAAGTTTTAAAAATAGGTTAGATAAATACATGAGTGGGTGTGAGTCTGACCGGACTAGCTTGTGCTGCTGGGTCTGGTGCCGTGCTCCATCCTTGAGTGGAGGTGACCAGACTGGGTGGGTCATTGGGCTAATCCGAGGGGAGGGGGACATGGAAATTCTCCGCATGGGTCAGTAGGCCTGTTGCAGTGTTCCTTTTTTCTTATGTTATGTAATAATATTTGTAGTAGCTGAAACGGCAGTAGCAGCAGCTTCAGTAGTAGTAGTAGTAACAGTAATAATAGTAGTAGTAGTAACAGTAATAATAGTAGTAGTAGTAACAGTAATAATAGCAGTAGTAACAGTAATAATAGCAGTAGTAGTAACAGCACTAGTAACAATAGTAGTACTAGTACTAGCAGTTGTAGTAGCTGTTATAGTACTAACAGTAGTAGTAATAATGACTACTACTAGTAGTAACACTAATAGTAATTGCAGTAGTAACAGTAGTGGCAGCCTTCGCTTCAGCATCTGCCCGATCATTTCCGACAACAACAACACTGTCTTGTCACCAACGGAACTGCACATCCTCGTGCTGCATGTGGAGATGAACTAACCACTCCTGGATCTTCTGTACCACAGGTTAGGTTAGGTGAGGTTTGACAGGAAACAGGACGAGTGTTTCCTGACGCAGGTCTTAGTCATATATGACCCGAAGTGTACCACAGGGCGGAGAGAACCACATTGGGCCAGGACAGACACAACACACTGAGAATATGAGTCCACAGTGAATCGAAAACCAGCTAAACCAGGAGTACTGATTGAGAACTTTGTGTTGTTAGAGTACTGTTTAAGAACTGTGTGTTATTAGAACACACAGTACTGTTAGCGAATTACACTGTAATTATCACTTGCATAACTGTTAGTGTTGTAAGCTCCATAAATACACCAGACCAGAAAATAAACATTTAACTCCGCAACCCTCCCCCCCCAAAAAAAAAAAAAATTCTCAGAGAATTACCTAATCTGACGTTTTCAATATTATTTACAACCGAGCCATATGACAAGACAGTAAATACAAAAAATTACATTTGCACAAATATTATATCCACTTGAGTCCCACTCTGAATTCTTCAGACATAATAATAATAATAATAATAATAATAATAATAATAATAATAATAATAATAATAATAATAATAATCCTTATTTCTACAAGTACATGATAAAACTTACTATATAGAAATGCCCGAAATGCTCTGCTGCTGCAGATCATTTCGGGCAACTTAGATTAATTTTCTTCCGCCCCAAGATGACACCCACACTATGTGTGATGAATGGTTTGAAAAACCGACAAGTTGAAGATTGAGACACTTATGCAGCATATGGGAATCTTTATTCAGGAAACGTTTCGCCACACAGTGGCTTCATCAGTCCAATACAAAGAGGAAGGTTGTTAGGTAAGACACATATGCAACAGTTAGGTATCTTTATTATGAAACGTTTCGCCTACACAGTAGGCTTCTTCAGTCGAGTACAGAAAAGTTGATAGAAGCAGAAGATACTTGAAGACGATGTAATCAGTCCATCACCCTTAAAGTTTTGAGGTGGTCAGTCCCTCAGTCTGGAGAAGAGCATTGTTTCATGCTATGGAACAATGCTCTTCTCCAGACTGAGGGACTGACCACCTCAAAACTTTAAGGGTGATGGACTGATTACATCGTCTTCAAGTATCTTCTGCTTCTATCAACTTTTCTGTACTCGACTGAAGAAGCCTACTGTGTAGGCGAAACGTTTCATAATAAAGATACCTAACTGTTGCATATGTGTCTTACCTAACAACCTTCCTCTTTGTATTGGACTGATGAAGCCACTGTGTGGCGAAACGTTTCCTGAATAAAGATTCCCATATGCTGCATAAGTGTCTCAATCTTCAACTTGTCGGTTTTTCAAACCATTCATCACACCTGTCAGACACTGCAGCATCATGGGATCTTGTTACAAAGAATTCTTCAACACTTGTTCAACCTTTGGACAAAGACCTACTTCGACTAGTGGATGGTACCACTATGACCCCGCCTCCGCCTGCTTCACCTCACCTCACTACAGTATATAAGCCACGTCTACGGCCCTATGCTGTATATTTTACAAGATTGATGGACTGAACACATCGACTCCAGGCTGAGGGACTGATTACCTCATACTCCTCCTCTCCTTACGCCTTCCTCTTTCTATTGGACTGATGAAGCCACTGTGTGGCGAAACGTTTCCTGAATAAAGATTCCCATATGCTGCATAAGTGTCTCAATCCACACCCACACTAGTCGACTAACACCTAGGTACCTACTTACTGCTAGGTGAACAGGGACAGCAGGTTTAAGGTAAATACCTTTACCTTTGATGAGTTTCGAGAGTCACTATTCTCGGTGCGCCCGGCCATGGACCAGGCTTGTCTGGTGCTTATTTGGTCATCCAGGCTGCTGCTGCTGCTAGAGGCGCGCTGCCCCACATATCCATCACAGTCTGGTTGATCTGGCACCTAGTGAAGATGCTTGTCCAGTTTCCTCTTGAAGACCTCTACATTTGTACCAGCAGTGTTTCTGATATCTTCTGGTAAGATGTTGGATAGTCTAGAGCCACGAATGTTGATACAATGTTTCCTTACTGTGCCCACCGCACCCCTGCTCCTCACTGGGTTTATTTTACACTTTCTCCCATATCTCTCAGTCCAGTATGTTATGGTAGTGTGCAAATTTGGGACCAAGCCCTCGAGTACTTTCCAGGTATATATTATCAAATATCTCTCTCTCTCCTCCGCTCCAGTGAGTACGTGTTCAAGACTTGAAGGAGTTCCCAGTAACTTAGGTGCTGTACTGGGTCAATGTGAGCCGTAAACGATCTCTGTATTTGTTCCACCTCTGATATTTCTCCTGCTTTGAACGGGGCCGTCAGCAATGAGCAATATTCCAAATGAGGGAGCACTAGTGATTTGAAGAGTGTCACCAGTGACATTATTTTCTTTGTTTAGAAAGTTCTCAGTAGCCGCCCCGTGATCCTCCTGGCTGTTGTGATCTTTGTCTTACGTTCTTTGAAAGAAAGGTCAGCTGACATAATTATTCCCAGGTCTTTTACGTGTTTTTTTTTTTTTGTTTTATTTAGTGATCCTCTTGAGTTGCAATATTAATTACAACAATAATTACATTAAAATTACGATATTAATTGCAGTATTAATTACGATAATAAGTACAATAATTTAAATTACAATTATAATTATTATTATGATTACAGTAATAATTATAATTATAATTTCAATGCAGTAATGATAATTTCAATAATAATTACAATATAATTTCAATAATAATTACAATATGATTTCAATAATAATTACAATATAACTGCAATAATAACAATATAATTGCAATATAATTGCAATACTTCAGGGAAATACTTTAGAGGTTGTGCGAGAGACGAAGAAAACACAAATAATAAATAAGAAAAATAAAACGAAAGATGTAATATAAAAAAAGGACATATCGAAAAATCACTTAAAAAAACAAAAAAAACAACGTGTAGTCGTATGGATACAAACAACAGATTTTAAGATTTTTGTCTGCGAAGCGTCTAGTTTATTGTGCGTCCCGCTCTCCTGGAGTGGACGGTAGCGCGAGAACGCACGGTAAACAAAAGGCCTTGGAACTAGGCTTCACTTTACAGGACTACATAAGAACCATACCACGGGCGGGATTTGAAACCGCGGTGAGAGAGTATCAAAACCGCGGGTTCAAATACCGCCCGGGGTATGGTTTGTTTGCAATCGTGTCATTACGATTTCGTGAGTCATGGATACATAAGAACATAAGAATGGAGGAACACTGCAGAAGACCTACTGGCCCATGCAAGGCACGTCCTTATCAAAACGACCTCTACCCAAAGCTACCCATGAATTAACTCCCGTACATCTGGATTTATATCTATGGTTCACTTATCTGTTGCGAATAAATTTAGATATTTTGATATATCACATAGGTTTTAATACTGAATATCTGTATAGGGAGCAAGGGGCTAGTAACCCCCTCTCCTGTATACATTACTAAAGTTAAAAAGAGAAACTTTCGTTTTTTTTTTTTTGGGTCACCCTGCCTCGGTGGGTTACTGCCAATTTGTTGAAAGAAGATCTCTATATTCCTCGGATGTTAGGGTAATGTATATATACCACAGATTTACGTGATGATCTGGGAGTACTGTGAATGTTGTGAGAAAAATGTATGTCACTGGAAGTAGATGTAGAAATATAGATGTGCATATGTGCAACACTTGGGTATCTTTATTGAATAAATGTTTCGCCACACAGTGACTATCAGTCCTATACAAGGAAGAATTGTGAGAATTACAAAGAGTTTAATGCAATCAGTCCCTCAGACTGGAGATGGTGTAATCAGTCCCTCAATCTTGAAAAGATTGAGGGACTGATAACCTCAAACTACTGATCTTCACCATTCTTCTTTGTATTGGACTGATGACTCCACTGAGTGGCGAAACGTTTCCGCAGTAAAGATATCCAAGTGATGCACATGTGTCTAATTTATCAATTTGTTGGATCTCTGAACCATTTATCTACAAAACTTTCCGTATTCCACTATATTTCGGAAATTGTCTGGGATAAAGACAGTATTTTTTCTCCTTCAGTTCCTCGACTGAGGTGTGAGATATAGAAATGCAAATCATTTCAACCTTTTTGTAGTAATTTGAACTTAAAAGACAGTCAAACTCGAAAAAAAATTAGTTTAGAAATTCAAATGTCAGCTTTTTTCATTCATCCTAAGATGAATCAGTTCGGTGTTACGGGAATATAGAACATTCTTGCTTTAAATGAGTAAGAACAAAATTATTAAACGATTATTCACGCTTGTTGTGTCATGAGTGACACCGTGCATAAGAAAACTTATATTCTCATTTACTATAATGAAAAGCATCAGTCGAGTGCGTCTCCCTGTATTATGTAAGAATTATTCAGCAGTAGGATGACATTTGAGAGTCTGACGTAACCGGGGTCAAGGGAGGGAAGAAGCAGGTATATAAGGCAGCAGCAGCGACCACAAGGCATCACACGACCTCACACACACACACATTCTCTCCTCAACATGGCTTGTAAGGTATACATCCAATTCTTGTACTTGCAGAGCTGCGCAGTGCTTGCAGTACCTATCGTTCCGGGTATCAGAACTCTTTTTCAAACATCAGTTCACCCAGTGACCAGAAATCCTCATCACCTTGAACACAATGTTGCTAAAGTAGAACTAAAAAGTACAGTTTTTGCAGAACTGTAAGTCCGGTGATTGTACATTCCTAATGTTTTACACCTGAGGCCAGAGTCGTGCCCAGAACAATTATGCGAGCACTGCTTACTAATCAACAGAACACGACTACCTTCCAGGTAGTCGCCAGTCCTACATTCCTTACTCTTAACGTGCACACTTTAAGCTTACCATTAAGTTGGCAGTACCGTCAGAGAAACGCTAGCCAGACTTCAGGTTACCGCTCACTAACACTGCCACACTCAAGAGGTGAATCCGATCATCCTCCGAGTCACGTAAAGACTAGATAATTTGCACAGTAACATCCGCATAGAAGAAAAGAATAGTTAGCCATTCGCAATATTCAGAGCCCATCACTATCTGTATATGTACAAGTTTTTGATATCTCATACTCTCTTCACAGCTCGTTCTCTAACTCAAATTCTAGGCTTGATATAATTAATAACCAATTATAGTTTGAATTGAAGTCACAGCTATATCAGATTGATGAGTGATTATAGCCATGAATACGGACAGATCAACTGTTATGTGTTGCAAGGTGAGAATCATTGTTCTTCCTTCTTCAGGTGTTACTGTTGGCCACTCTTGTAGTGTTGACAGTGGCCAGGCCAGAACCTCCTCCACCTCCAGGTTATGGCGCCCCGACACCCGTCTTCATCTCATCCGGCCCTGAGGTAAGCTCCCCAACATTTGTGTTTGTATATTTTCCTTTTAGAGAAAATGAGACGCAATTTGGTCGTGTTAGAGAGATCTTGGACCGAACCTGATCAAGTTCCTTTTCCCAGACGCTGTAAGATCCACATGGGTTTAACGCTTCTCACTTAGCATAATAATAATGTGGTCGTGAATTACCCAGTAATTACCCAGCGTAATTTGGGATGAGAGTTTTATCTTTAGTGTTTGATGCTTACCTACTAAATTCATATTGACTTACATGATCACTAGATCACGTAAGTTTTGATTTTGTTATCGTAGTTATGTAGTTTCCTTTTTCATTCCATTACTATCATAATGTCCTCATGAAGGTGTTTCTTGACATTTCTGTAACTTAACTGGTTTGATTTTCCATCAGTGTTACCAAGTCTGGTCGATCCTATTAGTAAAGCTGTTCTCGTATCACTGTGTGTGTGTGTGTGTGTGTGTGTGTGTGTGTGTGTGTGTGTGTGTGTGTGTGTGTGTGTGTGTGTGTGTGTGTGTGTGTGTTTCTGTTTCTTTCTTTGTTTACGTATGTATACACTGATTTGCATATGCAGTGGTTGAGTTTCATCTCAATTCCAGCACTAGTCTACTGTAGTCTACTTCTGGGAATTATCTCGAAATTTACTTAAGTGTTTGATTACAAGTGAGTTCTATACAAGAAAACGTCATACACATAACGTTAAACATCTTGGTCATATCTATGTTTTTAAGCGTCATTCTTACGTTTGTTACGTTATTATGCTTAGTGGAAGGCATCTCGGGGGACGTCTTCGGGGTGATTGTTATTGCCGTGTGTTTTGATTGACTTATTTCATAAATTTTCTTTCTTCAAGACAGTACTCTGAAATCGACAGCTTCTACTAATAACAGTGGTTAAAGAAACTGGCATTTCATGCAGTAAATCAATATGCTTCGTGTTGCAGGCTCCTCCTCGGTACGACTTCAACTATGCAGTGAAGGACGAGTACGCTGGCAACGACTTTGGTCACCAAGAATCTCGTGACGGCTACGACACCAAGGGTAGTTATTACGTCCAGCTTCCCGACGGTCGCCTCCAAACTGTCACTTACTACGTCAACGGAGACTCTGGTTTCGTAGCCCAAGTTGAATACCAGGGAGAGGCTCAGTACCCAGCCTACCAGCCAGTCCAGGCCTACAAGCCGGCCCCTGCGCCCACATACACACCCGCTCCCGTCTATAGTTAACCCAACGAACTTTATATGTTACATGTTACTGTATTGTATGAATTTTAATGTTGCATTGATGTTATAGTTACAAAAATAAAACCACTGTTCAACTTGATGCATTTACACAAATCCTATCACGAAACCAATAATATTTCTTATTAATCTTCACTGAGCGAATTTTTTTATTCTTAAGAGGAACCAAATATCCGTGAAGATTAATCATATGTTTGTATTAATAGAGTTTGTATGATACATTTCCATGTCAACAGAGATATATAACCTTCCTTCCTGTGTTGAGAATTCATTATGTTGCTGGAAATGACTCCATCAGTTCGAGAAATGAGGTGAGGAAGAGATGTGAAATAAATAAGGAAATATGTGGCAATAAGATAATGCTGATATGATCTTATCTTTAAATGTGGAGAAGAACCATCGACTAGAAAAGAATAACTAAGAGCAAAGAATGTCGAAACACCGTGAGTGTTGCTGACACCGTGAGTGTTGCTGACACCGTGAGTGTTGCTGACACCGTGAGTGTTGGAACACAGCCATACACCTGCTGACACCGTGAGTGTTGCTGACACCGTGAGTGTTGCTGACACCGTGAGTGTTGCTGACACCGTGAGTGTTGCTGGCACCGTGAGTGTTGCTGACACCGTGAGTGTTGCTGACACCGTGAGTGTTGCTGACACCGTGAGTGTTGGAACACAGCCATACACCTGACATCTGACCTGCTGACATCGTGAGTGTTGGAACACAGCCGTGATACATATACCTGCTGACATCGTGAGTGTTGGAACACAACCATACACCTGCTGACATCGTGAGTGTTGGAACACAGCCATACACCTGCTGACATCGTGAGTGTTGGAACACAGCCATACACCTGCTGGCACTGTAAGTGTTAGAACACAGCCATACACCTGCTGACACCGTGAGTGTTGGAACACAGCCATACACCTGCTGACACCGTGAGTGTTGGAACACAGCCATACACCTGCTGACACCGTGAGTGTTGGAACACAGCCATACCAGCTAATCACATGCACATAACGTGTGCACATGACGTGTGCACATGCTTCAGAAGTCTCACACTTGCTTTCTTCTAATCTCACAGCTATTTCCCATTCAAACACAGACTCAGTAAACTAACATTCCTTATCTGAGACACGAGTGCAACACTGGGACGTTTATTATGGAAATATTCTTGGCTCATTGGGGACTTTCTCAGTCCGGTATAGAGACTGGGGAAAACAAAGAGTCTATGTAGACGGGATAACATCAGACATAGAGCGTGTGATGGTCGTACTGTGGAAAGAGATGTTAATACATGGGTAGAGTATACTGACAGTATGTAAATAAGACACATTGCTGGTTATAGATTTTTATGAACTATTTCCTAAACCAGGAGCTTTTATGAATTCACACAGAGAACTAAACAAGGCTAAGTATAGGGGATGTAGAGAGAGAGAGAGACAGACAGACAGAGACAGATCCTGAGTTCATAAGTCAGATGTGAGTAACCAGCCGAGTGAGGTTTGATGATCGCTGTATCGGTTAATGGGAGAATAAGCCTTGATAAAACTTTGGAGATTGTGAATGATTTTGAGTCTGGTTTAATGTTATTGTTAGTGGTTATTACTGCTGATTCTAAGCATAACGTGTTGTGACGGTCACTTTCTTTGATGATAATGTGCTGTGACGGTCACTTTGATGATAATGTGCTGTGACGGTCACTTTGATGATAATGTGCTGTGACGGTCACTTTGATGATAATGTGCTGTGACGGTCACTTTGATGATAATGTGCTGTGACGGTCACTTTGATGATAATGTGCTGTGACGGTCACTTTGATGATAATGTGCTGTGACGGTCACTTTGATGATAATGTGCTGTGACGGTCACTTTGATGATAATGTGCTGTGACGGTCACTTTGATGATAATGTGCTGTGACGGTCACTTTCTTTGATGATAATGTGCTGTGACGGTCACTTTGATGATAATGTGCTGTGACGGTCACTTTGATGATAAGTCTTGATAAATCCTCCTCTCCTTAGACCTTCCTGCTTTGTAATGGACTGATGAAGCCACTGTGTGGCGAAACGTTTCTTCAATAAAGATTCCCATAAGTTGCATAAGTGTCTCAATTCTTCAACTTGTCGGTTTTCAAAACAATTCATCACATCAGAACATTTGTTAAAGAAACGTTTTGCCACGAATGGATTATTCAGTCTAAGAAGCAACTTGTGACGAAACGTTTTACAAGTGTTTGGATTAATGAATAAGTTGAAAATGGTAAAAGCTGATGATTATGACATATGTGCAACAGTTGAGTATATTGTTGAAACGTTTCGCCTACACGGTAGGCTTTTTTCAGTCAAATACAGAGGAAACAGTACTGTAGACAGCAGTAGTGGTAATTAAATCATCTTTACCTCGCCACTACTACTGCTGTCTACAATACATTCCCATCTGTATTTAACTAATGAAGCCTACCGTGTAGGCGAAACGTTTCATCAATAAAGATACCCAACTGCTGCACACGTGTCTTAATCATCAATTCATACAAGTGTTTTACCCGCAATACGCTTGTCTGTACGCACAAATTTTCTTCCCAGTGTCCTGTTATCAGTCGTAACAAAGACGGCCTCAGTTCCCTCTCGCTGACAGTATTCTCTATACCAGTGTTTCTCAACCAGGGGTGAATTTACCCCGTTGTGGTGAAAAATTACATGGCAAGGGGTAAATATTTGATGTACCTGATAACTGAATAATTGAGTAATTTATTAGTCTTTTGACCTTATTTTTATCCCTTTATGATGGCGATAATTTTTTTTTGAATATAATAAGGGGTTAGTTTAATATGTTTATTATGCACCCCATACCAATCGTGTGGGTGGTAGTCACCCCATACCCATCGTGTGGGTGGTAGTCACCCCATACCCATCGTGTGGGTGGTAGTCACCCCATACCCATCGTGTGGGTGGTAGTCACCTCACCCATCGTGTGGGTGGTAGTTAAAAAATTACAAAGGTACATAATGGGTCCAGGGACTGGACCCCAAAGTTTTAATATATGAGCAAGTCACAAAGGTAATAAACTCGTAACGGGGTATATGGAAAATACATCTGGAGAAAATACGCTGGAGTAAAAGTTGAGAATCCCTACACGTCATGTTCTTCCTGCGGATGTGTGAATGTGATGTGATTTTCTTAAGTAAAAGGCATAAAAAAAATCACAAAATATTAGCACCTTTTATGTTTCAGATATTTTCTCAATATGATTTTTGAACAATTATGATAGAATAACAGGGACGAGTGGAAGTACAAAATGAGAAGCATAATTACATTCCTACTTCAGATGTTACAAACGATCCCCTGAGTGCAATTTTCCCGCCTCAAACACGGCATTGTCTTAGTCTCATGAGTTTTTCTTAACTTTAACCAAATTTCAGGCAAAACATGAACTTTGTGCAACCTTTAAAAGAAATGCATATTATTTTTATTACATTCATGGGGGAGCGCTAAGCCCGTAGTGGTCCTAAAACACCTGGGGAATATCTGACCGACTCCGTCCAATGAAGTGAATATTTATAGTGATAGTATTGATGCATAGTGAAGAGTATGATAGTATTAGGGGTTAGGTAAGATTCGTCAGGAAACAGGACAAGTGTTTCCTGACGCGGATCTTAATCATTTAATGACCCTACTCTAGAACTTCTGGTTATCTGACCGAGGCCTTTCCCTGGCTTACCTGTCCACCCCTTTACAATATGAAAGGAGTACCTGTGATGATATTGATGTATGTTAAATATTTACTGTGATAGTGCTGATGCATAATGGAGATTTACTGTGCGAGTATCGAGGCGTGGGAGAGTTGTGATGGCGTGGATTTCGGAACGACTTTCTCATCTACCCAGTCTGTTACAAATATCTGTTTTTAAAGTTGTATTATTCTCTGACGTGTATATAAGGGTTATAATCAAAGCCATAGCTTTTAAAGGGATGGACCGGTAAGCTAGCTGAAGGCCTCGGTCAGATTACCGAAAGCTCCAGCTACGGGTCATCACTAAGACCCGAGGCAGGAAATACTTGTCCTGTTTCCTGACATACTTTAACTAACCTAACATCGTGAGGTGATGGAAGAGAACTAGGCTTCAAATAAATTATCTACTTAGACGAGGGTGCATAAAAGCTTAAGTGATTGTAATCTCAATCACTATTACTTAATACTTATAGAGTTTTAGTCTCTAAAATTCTAGCCAGAATTATTTATATTTCTCATTAATTTTCCAATGCTTTCTGAGATATATAACTATGGTTACTTTCTAAAGTTCTTCGATTATCTCAGACGTAGAAAAGAAAATAATTTCTCCCCCTGAAGTTATTTAAATAGTCGAGCATGGAAGAAATAAATCCTTTAGATTTGCAGCATAACAGCAGTCGCCTAAAGATATGGAAATATAGATCAGTAGTAGTCATTCTATTCTTCATGATTTCTATATCATAAGTTAGAGTGTATAATAACAATAATTAAAGGAGTGTCTCCTTTTACTATCCAAAATATTCAGCAGTAAGATGACATGAGTGACGTAACACTTATCAAGTGAGGGACGGAGCAGGTATATAAGGCAGCAGCATCGACCACAAGGCATCACACGACCCCACACACACATTCTCAGCTCACCATGTCTTGCAAGGTAAACATCCACTCTTAGTTTCCTCAGTGCTGGGCTCTGTTTAGATGCTGAGGTCTCAGTGCTTGTTATTTTACACGCAACACTTATTCAGCAACCAAAAATTATCAGCACTGCGAACACTGATAGTATTGCAGAAACAAAACAATAGGTTAGGCGGCATTTTAAGTATGGTTACTCTGCGTTAGGTATTCTAAACACCAGGTTATCGCGGTGAGCACCCATGTAAATGTACAGAAAATCCTCCCCATCCTTCATAAGCAAAACAATAGTTCAAGTAGTTGAAAAAAAAGATACAAACAGTAAGTGGAAACGCTCTCTTAAAGATTAAAATTAATGTTTATTTCTTAATCAATTATAATTTGTTAGTATTCCCATATCATGTACCATTACAATACCCCACCCCGGGTAGTCGCCAGCCTTCACGCTCCTTGCCACTACTATGCATACTAAAGCTTTGAATTAAGCTGCTGCTACCAGCGTAAGCCAGTGTGGAGGTCACCGTCAGAAGCACCTTAGTCAGATATTACAAGTCAAGTCACCACCACCATATTTAAATTATCACTAACAATGCCAACACTCACAGGTTAATCCGATTATACTCATAAATCGCGGCACGACTAAACTTGATGAGTAAGATCCAGAAGGAAAAAGAAATTAGAATCCCACTGAATAACTAGAGACAATCAACATCTGTCTTGATATTTATACAAGAGACAGATCGTCTGTCTAGGTTTTAATTGATCTGTCTATCAACAGTTTTCCATCCCATAACAATTTATTTCATTTGATGAAGCTGAATAAGCAGTTATTTTTACACATGGAATAAAATATAATTGTAGCCACGAACACTAACAGAATAAGTGTTACTGTTCCGTTCTTCAGGTGTTATTGTTGGCCACTCTTGTAGTGTTAACTGTGGCCAGGCCTGAACCACCTCCAACTGCAGGTTATGGCGCTCCAGCACCCATCTTTATCTCATCCGGGCCCGAGGTAAGCTCAATCAATATTCAAGCTTATGTTTCGACGAAAATGAGATAATATTTACGCTATGCTCGTGTTATTGTACAGTAATTATCAGCATAAGTTAATGGGCGCTGAATTCTAGCTCTAGAGTCTTCTATTCACTGATATTATCTGAGTAGCTTCAACGCTTCAGTTGTCCTCCAGTTTGTCGCTTCATAATTTATTGCATTTCTTTACTAATGTGTTGCTATAAATGTATTTCCTGACGTTTCTGTAAATTGTCTATACTTAATTTCCATCTGTATTTCTTTATCCTGGTCCTTTCCTCTAATACACTCTGTATTTGTCCATCTTATATAAGTGTCTGTGTGTAGTCACCGATCTGTTTTTGCTGGGATCGGATTTCAGCTCGCTTCAGGCACGAGCCTGGACACACACTCGATTCTTAATTTTATTAAATAAGGGTTCCACACAGGTGCTGCTTGTAACGAATGTTTAGGTCGTGTCTTTTTCTGGGTTTCTAAATATTGATCTTTGGATTGTGAGCCTAACTTGAATTGCTGATATTACTTTAGAAGACGTGACTCAAGAAATCGTAATGACACGACTGCAAACAAACCATACCACGGGTGGGGTTAGAACCCGCGGGTTCTAACCCCACCCGTGGTATGGTTTAGAAGACGTATTTTCTGGTAATAGTTATTCCAGTGTTTTATTTTGATTGATTCCCTCAATCTTTTCCTCCCAGATAGTACTCTGCAGTCTGTCTCTTCTGCCCATCTTCTAGTCTATGATCAACACTAAGAGATAATGATTACAGCTTTAAAAATTTGGCATTTGATTTCGTGAATGAATGTTGTGTTGCAGGCTCCTCCTCGGTACGACTTCACCTATGCAGTGAAGGACGAGTACGCTGGCAACGACTTTGGTCACCAAGAATCTCGTGACGGCTACGACACCAAGGGCAGTTATTACGTCCAGCTTCCCGACGGTCGTCTACAGAAGGTGACTTACTACGTCAACGGCGACTCTGGCTACATAGCCCAGGTTGAATACCAGGGTGAGGCTCAGTACCCAGCCTACCAGCCCGCCCCTGCGCCCACCTACACGCCAGCTCCCACTTACGGTTGACCCAGCGAACTAAACATACTAGCTAAAAACGTTACCGTATCCTTATTATATAAATTTGAATATATAAATAATGTTATAGTTATAAAAATAAAATCTCTATTCAATTCGATATATTTATTCCCACAAAAACGTTGCTGAGAAAAGTTTGCTCAGTAATAATGTTTTTATTTAATAATCCACACTGAGTCTGAGTAACAAATTGTAATAAGATATATTTTATCTTCGTCTTGTCTTCATAAGTTAAAAACATCTGTTAATTGTTCTCAGGTGACCTTTGTAGTGTGAGAAATCAACAAATACCGAAATAGGGAAATAAAACATGAAGGGAAAGGAGTAAAGGGGAAATAAAGGAGCAGTAATGTCTCCGTGTTCTATTTAGATAATACGAAGGATCTATGAATAAAAAATATAATTGACAAATTATGCAAGCAATTATATATATATATATATATATATATATATATATATATATATATATATATATATATATATATATATATATATATATATATTTTTAACACACTGGCCGATTCCCACCAAGGCCGAAAAAGAAAAACTTTCACCATCATTCACTCCATCACTGTCTTGCCAGAAGGGTGCTTTACACTACAGTTTTTAAACTGCAACATTAACACCCCTCCTTCAGAGTGCAGGCACTGTACTTCCCATCTCCAGGACTCAAGTCCGGCCTGCCGGTTTCCCTGAATCCCTTCATAAATGTTACTTTGCTCACACTCCAACAGCACGTCAAGTATTAAAAACCATTTGTCTCCATTCCCTCCTACCTAACACGCTCACGCATGCCTGCTGGAAGTCCAAGCCCCTCGCACACAAAACCTCCTTTACCCCCTCCCTCCAACCTTTCCTAGGCCGACCCCTACCCCGCCTTCCTTCAACTACAGACTGATACACTCTTGAAGTCATTCTGTTTCGCTCCATTCTCTCTACATGTCCGAACCACCTCAACAACCCTTCCTCAGCCCTCTGGACAACAGTTTTGGTAATCCCGCACCTCCTCCTAACTTCCAAACTACGAATTCTCTGCATTATATTCACACCACACATTGCCCTCAGACATGACATCTCCACTGCCTCCAGCCTTCTCCTCGCTGCAACATTCATCACCCATGCTTCACACCCATATAAGAGCGTTGGTAAAACTATACTCTCATACATTCCCCTCTTTGCCTCCAAGGACAAAGTTCTTTGTCTCCACAGACTCCTAAGTGCACCACTCACTCTTTTCCCCTCATCAATTCTATGATTCACCTCATCTTTCATAGACCCATCCGCTGACACGTCCACTCCCAAATATCTGAATACATTCACCTCCTCCATACTCTCTCCCTCCAATCTGATATCCAATCTTTCATCACCTAATCTTTTTATCCTCATAACCTTACTCTTTCCTGTATTCACTTTTAATTTTCTTCTTTTGCACACCCTACTAAATTCATCCACCAATCTCTGCAACTTCTCTTCAGAATCTCCCAAAGTATAATTTATGACTGAGGTGCATGAAATACTTACACTAGACAAGACTTACAACAAAGATACAACAAAAGAGAGATTAGAACATTAGAATTGGAATGTAAGTACGACTGACAGAGGAAATCTCGCAGGAACAAGGCTGGAAATGTTTCAGTAATATGCAATGTTGCTGCCCATCTACTTAACCTGACTTGAAAAATGAAACGAAGATAATATACCAGATTGTGCGTCTTAAAGAACGTAGATGTTGATGTATAAGATACATGTGCAACACCTGGGTATCTGCCTAGTGATCCTTGACTAGTGATCCTTGACTAGTGATCTTTGACTAGTGATCTTTGACTAGTGATCCTTGACTAGTGATCTTTGACTAGTGATCTTTGACTAGTGATCCTTGACTAGTGATCTTTGACTAGTAATCCTTGACTAGTGATCCTTGACTAGTGATCCTTGACTAGTAATCCTTGACTAGTGATCCTTGACTAGTGATCCTTGACTAGTGATCTTTGACTAGTGATCCTTGACTAGTGATCTTTGACTAGTAATCCTTGACTAGTGATCCTTGACTAGTGATCCTTGACTAGTAATCCTTGACTAGTGATCCTTGACTAGTGATCCTTGACTAGTAATCCTTGACTAGCGATCCTTGACTAGCGATCCTTGACTAGCGATCCTTGACTAGCGATCCTTGACTAGTGGTCCTTGACTAGTAATCCTTGACTAGTGATCCTTGACTAGTGATCCTTGACTAGTGATCCTTGACTAGTGATCCTTGACTAGTAATCCTTGACTAGTGATCCTTGACTAGTGATCCTTGACTAGTGATCCTTGACTAGTGATCCTTGACTAGTGATCCTTGACTAGTAATCCTTGACTAGTGATCCTTGACTAGTAATCCTTGACTAGTGATCCTTGACTAGTGATCCTTGACTAGTAATCCTTGACTAGTGGTCCTTGACTAGTGATCCTTGACTAGTAATCCTTGACTAGTGATCCTTGACTAGTGATCCTTGACTAGTGATCCTTGACTAGTGATCCTTGACTAGTGATCCTTGACTAGTGATCCTTGACTAGTGATCCTTGACTAGTGATCTTTGACTAGTGATCCTTGACTAGTGATCTTTGACTAGTGATCTTTGACTAGTGATCCTTGACTAGTGATCCTTGACTAGTGATCCTTGACTAGTGATCCTTGACTAGTGATCTTTGACTAGTGATCTTTGACTAGTGATCCTTGACTAGTGATCCTTGACTAGTGATCCTTGACTAGTGATCCTTGACTAGTAATCCTTGACTAGTGGTCCTTGACTAGTGATCCTTGACTAGTAATCCTTGACTAGTGATCCTTGACTAGTGATCCTTGACTAGTGATCTTTGACTAGTGATCCTTGACTAGTGATCCTTGACTAGTGATCCTTGACTAGTGATCCTTGACTAGTAATCCTTGACTAGTGATCTTTGACTAGTGATCTTTGACTAGTGGTCCTTGACTAGTGATCCTTGACTAGTGATCCTTGACTAGTGATCCTTGACTAGTTATCCTTGACTAGTGATCGTTGACTAGTGATCTTTGACTAGTGATCCTTGACTAGTGATCCTTGACTAGTGATCCTTGACTAGTGATCCTTGACTAGTGATCCTTGACTAGTGATCCTTGACCAGTGATCCTTGACTAGTGATCCTTGACTAGTGATCCTTGACTAGTGATCCTTGACTAGTGATCCTTGACTAGTGATCCTTGACTAGTGATCCTTGACTAGTAATCCTTGACTAGTGATCCTTGACTAGTGATCTTTGACTAGTGATCCTTGACTAGTGATCCTTGACTAGTGATCTTTGACTAGTGATCCTTGACTAGTGATCTTTGACTAGTGATCCTTGACTAGTGATCCTTGACTAGTGATCTTTGACTAGTGATCTTTGACTAGTGATCCTTGACTAGTGATCCTTGACTAGTGATCCTTGACTAGTGATCCTTGACTAGTGATCCTTGACTAGTGATCCTTGACTAGTAATCCTTGACTAGTGATCTTTGACTAGTGATCTTTGACTAGTGATCCTTGACTAGTGATCCTTGACTAGTGATCCTTGACTAGTGATCCTTGACTAGTGATCCTTGACTAGTGATCCTTGACTAGTGATCCTTGACTAGTGATCTTGACTTGACTTGACTAGTGATCCTTGACTAGTGATCCTTGACTAGTGATCCTTGACTAGTGATCCTTGACTAGTGATCCTTGACTAGTGATCCTTGACTAGTGATCCTTGACTAGTGATCCTTGACTAGTGATCCTTGACTAGTGATCCTTGACTAGTGATCCTTGACTAGTGATCCTTGACTAGTGATCCTTGACTAGTGATCCTTGACTAGTGATCCTTGACTAGTGATCCTTGACTAGTGATCCTTGACTAGTGATCCTTGACTAGTGATCCTTGACTAGTGATCCTTGACTAGTGATCCTTGACTAGTGATCCTTGACTAGTGATCCTTGACTAGTGATCCTTGACTAGTGATCCTTGACTAGTGATCCTTGACTAGTAATCCTTGACTAGTGATCCTTGACTAGTGATCCTTGACTAGTGATCCTTGACTAGTAATCCTTGACTAGTGATCCTTGACTAGTGATCCTTGACTAGTGATCCTTGACTAGTGATCCTTGACTAGTGATCCTTGACTAGTGATCCTTGACTAGTGATCCTTGACTAGTGATCCTTGACTAGTAATCCTTGACTAGTGATCTTTGGCTAGTAATCCTTGACTAGTGATCCTTGACTAGTGATCCTTGACTAGTGATCCTTGACTAGTGATCCTTGACTAGTGATCCTTGACTAGTAATCCTTGACTAGTGATCTTTGACTAGTAATCCTTGACTAGTGATCTTTGACTAGTAATCCTTGACTAGTGATCCTTGACTAGTGATCCTTGACTAGTGATCCTTGACTAGTAATCCTTGACTAGTGATCTTTGACTAGTAATCCTTGACTAGTGATCTTTGACTAGTAATCCTTGACTAGTGATCCTTGACTAGTGATCCTTGACTAGTGATCCTTGACTAGTGATCCTTGACTAGTGATCCTTGACTAGTGATCCTTGACTAGTAATCCTTGACTAGTGATCTTTGACTAGTAATCCTTGACTAGTGATCTTTGACTAGTAATCCTTGACTAGTGATCCTTGACTAGTGATCCTTGACTAGTAATCCTTGACTAGTGATCTTTGACTAGTAATCCTTGACTAGTGATCTTTGACTAGTAATCCTTGACTAGTGATCCTTGACTAGTGACCCTTGACTAGTGATCCTTGACTAGTGATCCTTGACTAGTGATCCTTGACTAGTGATCCTTGACTAGTAATCCTTGACTAGTGATCTTTGACTAGTGATCCTTGACTAGTGATCCTTGACTAGTGATCCTTTACTAGTGATCCTTGACTAGTAATCCTTGACTAGTGATCTTTGACTAGTAATCCTTGACTAGTGATCTTTGACTAGTGATCCTTGACTAGTGATCCTTGACTAGTGATCCTTGACTAGTGATCCTTGACTAGTAATCCTTGACTAGTGATCCTTGACTAGTGATCCTTGACTAGTGATCCTTGACTAGTGATCCTTGACTAGTGATCCTTGACTAGTGATCCTTGACTAGTAATACTTGACTAGTGATCTTTGACTAGTAATCCTTGACTAGTGATCCTTGACTAGTGATCCTTGACTAGTGATCCTTGACTAGTGATCCTTGACTAGTGATCCTTGACTAGTGATCCTTGACTAGTGATCTTTGACTAGTGATCCTTGACTAGTGATCTTTGACTAGTAATCCTTGACTAGTGATCTTTGACTAGTAATCCTTGACTAGTGATCCTTGACTAGTGATCATTGACTAGTGATCCTTGACTAGTGATCCTTGACTAGTGATCCTTGACTAGTGATCCTTGACTAGTAATCCTTGACTAGTGATCTTTGACTAGTAATCCTTGACTAGTGATCCTTGACTAGTGATCCTTGACTAGTGATCCTTGACTAGTGATCCTTGACTAGTGATTCTTGACTAGTGATCCTTGACTAGTATATAATAAACAGTTTACATACTAATAGTTATTTATTCCACAATAATAATTTACAACAGGATAAATATAATGAATATATATTTTTTTAATTTAATCTTCTGGGGATCTGAACAAAATTATCACCAAAAACCCAATAGATAATTAAATAAAGATAAAGTTGATAAAATATTTACAATAAAGTCAAGTAATAAAATAAACTTAATTATAAACATGTTTTTTAAACAGCTTAAATATTGCATTATATAAAATGAGGTGATAAAATGCTAAAAAAAGTGATATGAGAAACTCGACTGGATAAACGAAAAGAAAGAGAAGAGCCTTCAGTGAAACACAACTGAGTGAGGAAGAGAATGAGAAAGCATTATTCTGAAACTTTCTAGTATAATTAAGATTGTAGTATATTGTAGTTTCTAGTATGTTAGTGACTGTTTCCTTCTAACACCTTTTGTTTTACTTGTTTAACTTTTGTCATTATTTTCATGGATTTTTTTTATAAATTTTTGAAAGTGCAGTATATATTTCTTCTTATGAGTGACTACGAGTGACTGAGAGCGACTGAGAGTGACCGAGAGTGAGAGTGACTGAGAGTCATTCTCTCCCACACCCACATCTTTTAACACCTCACACCCCTTGGGTATGAGTCAGGGCTCTTTGATACGTTACTTAAGGATGATTAAGAGCTTTCCTGTGCCCTGCTTGGGTTCTACAGCCTTCCAAAGTCACCCCAGATGTGGGTCCATAAGGGGCCTTGAAAGGCTGAAAGAGTAGTAAGGCTTATCACAACAGAATAACAACAAAGAGTAGTAAGGCTTATCACAACAGAATAACAACAAATAGTAAGGCTTATCATAACAGAATAACAACAAAGAGTAGTAAGGCTCATCATAACAGAATAACAACAAATAGTAAGGCTTATCATAACAGAATAACAACAAAGAGTAGTAAGGCTTATCATAACAGAATAACAACAAATAGTAAGGCTCATCATAACAGAATAACAACAAAGAGTAGTAAGGCTTATCATAACAGAATAACAACAAAGAGTAGTAAGGCTCATCATAACAGAATAACAACAAAGAGTAGTAAGGCTTATCATAACAGAATAACAACAAAGAGTAGTAAGGCTCATCATAACAGAATAACAACAAAGAGTAGTAAGGCTCATCATAACAGAATAACAACAAAGAGTAGTAAGGCTCATCATAACAGAATAACAACAAAGAGTAGTAAGGCTCATCATAACAGAATAACAACAAAGAGTAGTAAGGCTCATCATAACAGAATAACAACAAATAGTAAGGCTTATCATAACAGAATAACAACAAAGAGTAGTAAGGCTTATCATAACAGAATAACAACAAAGAGTAGTAAGGCTTATCATAACAGAATAACAACAAAGAGTAGTAAGGCTTATCATAACAGAATAACAACAAATAGTAAGGCTCATCATAACAGAATAACAACAAATAGTAAGGCTCATCATAACAGAATAACAACAAATAGTAAGGCTCATCATAACAGAATAACAACAAATAGTAAGGCTTATCATAACAGAATAACAACAAAGAGTAGTAAGGCTCATCATAACAGAATAACAACAAATAGTAAGGCTCATCATAACAGAATAACAACAAAGAGTAGTAAGGCTCATCATAACAGAATAACAACAAATAGTAAGGCTCATCATAACAGAATAACAACAAAGTAGTAAGGCTTATCATAACAGAATAACAACAAAGAGTAGTAAGGATCATCATAACAGAATAACAACAAATAGTAAGGCTCATCATAACAGAATAACAACAAATAGTAAGGCTTATCATAACAGAATAACAACAAAGAGTAGTAAGGCTCATCATAACAGAATAACAACAAATAGTAAGGCTCATCATAACAGAATAACAACAAAGAGTAGTAAGGCTTATCATAACAGAATAACAACAAAGAGTAGTAAGGCTTATCATAACAGAATAACAACAAATAGTAAGGCTCATCATAACAGAATAACAACAAAGAGTAGTAAGGCTTATCATAACAGAATAACAACAAATAGTAAGGCTCATCATAACAGAATAACAACAAATAGTAAGGCTCATCATAACAGAATAACAACAAAGAGTAGTAAGGCTTATCATAACAGAATAACAACAAAGAGTAGTAAGGCTCATCATAACAGAATAACAACAAATAGTAAGGCTCATCATAACAGAATAACAACAAAGAATAGTAAGGCTCATCACAACAGAATAACAACAAAGAGTAGTAAGGCTCATCATAACAGAATAACAACAAATAGTAAGGCTCATCATAACAGAATAACAACAAAGAGTAGTAAGGCTTATCATAACAGAATAACAACAAATAGTAAGGCCCATCATAACAGAATAACAACAAAGAATAGTAAGGCTCATCACAACAGAATAACAACAAAGAGTAGTAAGGCTCATCATAACAGAATAACAACAAATAGTAAGGCTCATCATAACAGAATAACAACAAAGAGTAGTAAGGCTCATCATAACAGAATAACAACAAATAGTAAGGCTCATCATAACAGAATAACAACAAATAGTAAGGCTCATCATAACAGAATAACAACAAATAGTAAGGCTCATCATAACAGAATAACAACAAATAGTAGTAAGGCTCATCATAACAGAATAACAACAAATAGTAGTAAGGCTCATCATAACAGAATAACAACAAAGAGTAGTAAGGCTCATCATAACAGAATAACAACAAAGAGTAGTAAGGCTCATCATAACAGAATAACAACAAATAGTAGTAAGGCTTATCATAACAGAATAACAACAAAGAGTAGTAAGGCTCATCATAACAGAATAACAACAAAGAGTAGTAAGGCTCATCATAACAAAATAACAACAAAGAGTAGTAAGGCTCATCATAACAGAATAACAACAAAGAGTAGTAAGGCTTATCATAACAGAATAACAACAAAGAGTAGTAAGGCTCATCATAACAGAATAACAACAAAGAGTAGTAAGGCTCATCATAACAGAATAACAACAAAGAGTAGTAAGGCTTATCATAACAGAATAACAACAAATAGTAAGGCTTATCATAACAGAATAACAACAAAGAGTAGTAAGGCTCATCATAACAGAATAACAACAAAGAGTAGTAAGGCTCATCATAACAGAATAACAACAAAGAGTAGTAAGGCTTATCATAACAGAATAACAACAAAGAGTAGTAAGGCTCATCATAACAGAATAACAACAAATAGTAGTAAGGCTTATCATAACAGAATAACAACAAAGAGTAGTAAGGCTCATCATAACAGAATAACAACAAAGAGTAGTAAGGCTCATCATAACAGAATAACAACAAAGAATAGTAAGGCTCATCATAACAGAATAACAACAAAGAGTAGTAAGGCTCATCATAACAGAATAACAACAAAGCCTCACACAGCATGCAAAGATTATATATGTAAAGGTTGAGTGGTGAAATCTTTCAATCTGTGTTTATATTTATAATAACGAAAGATAAATAACTAAAACAGGCACAATACCGTAACTGGAACAATACACAAATAATCTACACATAGAAGACAGCAGCTTACGTCGACGTTTCGGTCTGACTTGGAGCATTTACAAAGTCACACAGGTAGGTCCTGGCACCGCCAATGATAGCCAGGTAGGTCCTGGCACCGCAAGTGATAGCCAGGTAGGTCCTGGCACCGCCAGTGATAGCCAGGTAGGTCCTGGCACCGCCAGTGATAGCCAGGTAGGTCCTGGCACCGCAAGTGATAGCCAGGTAGGTCCTGGCACCGCCAATGATAGCCAGGTAGGTCCTGGCACCGCAAGTGATAGCCAGGTAGGTCCTGGCACCGCCAGTGATAGCCAGGTAGGTCCTGGCACCGCCAGTGATAGCCAGGTAGGTCCTGGCACCGCAAGTGATAGCGAGGTAAATCTTGGCACCGCCAGTGATAGCCAGGTAGGTCCTGGCACCGCAAGTGATAGCCAGGTAGGTCCTGGCACCGCAAGTGATAGCCAGGTAGGTCCTGGCACCGCCAGTGATAGCCAGGTAGGTCTTGGCACCGCCAGTGATAGCCAGGTAGGTCCTGGCACCGCAAGTGATAGCCAGGTAAATCTTGGCACCGCCAGTGATAGCCAGGTAGGTCCTGGCACCGCCAGTGATAGCCAGGTAGGTCCTGGCACCGCAAGTGATAGCCAGGTAGGTCCTGGCACCGCCAGTGATAGCCAGGTAGGTCTTGGCACCGCCAGTGATAGCCAGGTAGGTCCTGGCACCGCAAGTGATAGCCAGGTAAATCTTGGCACCGCAAGTGATAGCCAGGTAGGTCCTGGCACCGCCAGTGATAGCCAGGTAGGTCCTGGCACCGCCAGTGATAGCCAGGTAGGTCCTGGCACCGCCAGTGATAGCCAGGTAGGTCCTGGCACCGCCAGTGATAGCCAGGTAGGTCCTGGCACCGCCAGTGATAGCCAGGTAGGTCCTGGCACCGCCAGTGATAGCCAGGTAGGTCCTGGCACCGCCAGTGATAGCCAGGTAGGTCCTGGCACCGCCAGTGATAGCCAGGTAGGTCCTGGCACCGCCAGTGATAGCCAGGTAGGTCCTGGCACCGCCAGTGATAGCCAGGTAGATCTTGGCACCGCCAGTGATAGCCAGGTAGGTCCTGGCACCGCCAGTGATAGCCAGGTAGGTCCTGGCACCGCAAGTGATAGCCAGGTAGGTCCTGGCACCGCCAGTGATAGCCAGGTAGGTCCTGGCACCGCCAGTGATAGCCAGGTAGGTCCTGGCAGTGCCAGTGATAGCCAGGTAAATCTTGGCACCGCCAGTGATAGCCAGGTAGGTCCTGGCACCGCCAGTGATAGCCAGGTAGATCTTGGCACCGCCAGTGATAGCCAGGTAGGTCCTGGCACCGCCAGTGATAGCCAGGTAGGTCCTGGCACCGCCAGTGATAGCCAGGTAGATCTTGGCACCGCCAGTGATAGCCAGGTAGGTCCTGGCACCGCAAGTGATAGCGAGGTAAATCTTGGCACCGCCAGTGATAGCCAGGTAAATCTTGGCACCGCCAGTGATAGCCAGGTAGGTCCTGGCACCGCCAGTGATAGCCAGGTAGATCTTGGCACCGCCAGTGATAGCCAGGTAGGTCCTGGCACCGCCAGTGATAGCCAGGTAGGTCCTGGCACCGCCAGTGATAGCCAGGTAGATCTTGGCACCGCCAGTGATAGCCAGGTAGGTCCTGGCACCGCAAGTGATAGCGAGGTAAATCTTGGCACCGCCAGTGATAGCCAGGTAGGTCCTGGCACCGCCAGTGATAGCCAGGTAGGTCCTGGCACCGCCAGTGATAGCCAGGTAGGTCCTGGCACCGCCAGTGATAGCCAGGTAGGTCCTGGCACCGCCAGTGATAGCCAGGTAGATCTTGGCACCGCCAGTGATAGCCAGGTAGGTCCTGGCACCGCCAGTGATAGCCAGGTAGGTCCTGGCACCGCCAGTGATAGCCAGGTAGGTCCTGGCACCGCCAGTGATAGCCAGGTAGGTCCTGGCACCGCCAGTGATAGCCAGGTAGGTCCTGGCACCGCCAGTGATAGCCAGGTAGGTCCTGGCACCGCCAGTGATAGCCAGGTAGGTCCTGGCACCGCCAGTGATAGCCAGGTAGGTCCTGGCACCGCCAGTGATAGCCAGGTAGGTCCTGGCACCGCCAGTGATAGCCAGGTAGGTCCTGGCACCGCCAGTGATAGCCAGGTAGGTCCTGGCACCGCCAGTGATAGCCAGGTAAATCTTGGCACCGCCAGTGATAGCCAGGTAGGTCCTGGCACCGCCAGTGATAGCCAGGTAGATCTTGGCACCGCCAGTGATAGCCAGGTAGGTCCTGGCACCGCAAGTGATAGCGAGGTAAATCTTGGCACCGCCAGTGATAGCCAGGTAGGTCCTGGCACCGCAAGTGATAGCGAGGTAAATCTTGGCACCGCCAGTGATAGCCAGGTAGGTCCTGGCACCGCAAGTGATAGCCAGGTAGATCTTGGCACCGCAAGTGATAGCCAGGTAGGTCCTGGCACCGCAAGTGATAGCCAGGTAGGTCTTGGCACCGCCAGTGATAGCCAGGTAGGTCCTGGCACCGCAAGTGATAGCCAGGTAGGTCCTGGCACCGCAAGTGATAGCCAGGTAAATCTTGGCACCGCCAGTGATAGCCAGGTAGGTCCTGGCACCGCCAGTGATAGCCAGGTAGGTCCTGGCACCGCAAGTGATAGCGAGGTAAATCTTGGCACCGCCAGTGATAGCCAGGTAGGTCCTGGCACCGCAAGTGATAGCGAGGTAAATCTTGGCACCGCCAGTGATAGCCAGGTAGGTCCTGGCACCGCAAGTGATAGCGAGGTAAATCTTGGCACCGCCAGTGATAGCCAGGTAGGTCCTGGCACCGCAAGTGATAGCGAGGTAAATCTTGGCACCGCCAGTGATAGCCAGGTAGGTCCTGGCATCGCAAGTGATAGCCAGGTAGGTTATTTACGACGATAAAGTGAAGTGCAATTAAGCTCCTAATTTTCCAAAGAAAAATATCGTTCATAAAATATACGTACCTGATACAACCAGACAAAGTTCTACTGACTATGCTGCTTCATAAGGTAACGTTAACCAGTTATTACCACGTTACTCAGATCACAGATGTACTTGTGAGTGCTACTGGTCTTAGCTAAGATTAGATATGATGCCTGTACGTGAACGGAAGTTTATACTGTCAATCATTATGTAAAATTTGTACGTTTATGCAAATTAATGTTGTCACTGATAATGTATGTACATAAACGGTATAGTATATAGTCACTCATCACATAATGTACAGGAGCAGAAGATTATACTGTTATTTATGTCATATGAGGTGACACACTGAGGCTGACCTACTGTGAAAAATAAAAAATAATTGGTAATCGTCAATGTAAACACCGGGTTATCGTCAGTCTGAACCCGTGGGCATCACCAGCACGAACACACGGGAATCATCGGCGAGAATACGTGGCAATTGTCAATCTGAGCACGTGGGAATTGTCAGTCTGAACACGGGGTCATCATCAGTATAAATAAACACATTTTGAAGATACTGTCCCTAAGTTCATCTCCGAAATGTCGATGTTCAAAAGCAGAACACCAATTGAACAAATCCCGATCTTCGCAGAAATGAACAAATAGTGAACTTTCAGTTAACAAGCAAAACACTGGGAATATCACCCACTATTTTTTACCGAGTAAAATGAGTGAGGAGTTAAAAAAGGACATTGCATCGCTTTTCTTCGATGGCATCTTGTATTTTTTTTGTCTCTTTTTGCCAAAGTCTTCGCGAGATTACAAGATGTTACTTTTTTTGCTGGTATTAAAAAAAATCACGATGCGCCATCAGCGCCAATTAATCTGGTCCATTTTCTGTCATTTTTACAGCAATCACAATGGCTATGGTTGCATCTACAGTAGTCATCACAATGGTTATGGTAGCATCTACAGTAGTCATCACAATGGTTATGGTAGCATCTACAGTAGTCATCACAATGGTTATGGTAGCATCTACAGTAGTCATCACAATGGTTATGGTAGCATCTACAGTAGTCATCACAGTGGTTATGGTAGCATCTACAGTAGTCATCACAATGGCTATGGTAGCATCTACAGTAGTCATCACAATGGTTATGGTAGCATCTACAGTAGTCATCACAATGGTTATGGTAGCATCTACAGTAGTCATCACAGTGGTTATGGTAGCATCTACAGTAGTCATCACAATGGTTATGGTAGCATCTACAGTAGTCATCACAATGGTTATGGTAGCATCTACATTAGTCATCACAATGGTTATGGTAGCATCTACATTAGTCATCACAATGGTTATGGTAGCATCTACAGTAGTCATCACAATGGTTATGGTAGCATCTACATTAGTCATCACAATGGTTATGGTAGCATCTACATTAGTCATCACAATGGTTATGGTAGCATCTACAGTAATCACAATGGTTATGGTAGCATCTACAGTAGTCATCACAATGGTTATGGTAGCATCTGCAGTAGTCATCACAATGGTTATGGTAGCATCTACAGTAGTCATCACAATGGTTATGGTAGCATCTACAGTAGTCATCACAATGGTTATGGTAGCATCTACAGTAGTCATCACAATGGTTATGGTAGCATCTACAGTAGTCATCACAATGGTTATTTTAGCATCTACAGTAGTCATCACAATGGTTATGGTAGCATCTACAGTAGTCATCACAATGGTTATGGTAGCATCTACAGTAATCACAATGGTTGTGGCAGCATCTACAGTAGTCATCACAGTGGTTATGGTAGCATCTACAGTAGTCATCACAATGGTTATGGTAGCATCTACAGTAGTCATCACAGTGGTTATGGTAGCATCTACAGTAGTCATCACAATGGTTATGGTAGCATCTACAGTAGTCACCACAGTGGTTATGGTAGCATCTACAGTAGTCATCACAATGGCTATGGTAGCATCTTCAGTAGTCATCACAATGGTTATGGTAGCATCTACAGTAGTCATCACAGTGGTTATGGTAGCATCTACAGTAGTCATCACAATGGTTATGGTACCATCTACAGTAGTCATCACATTGGTTATGGTAGCATCTACAGTAGTCATCACAATGGTTATGGTAGCATCTACAGTAATCACAATGGTTGTGGCAGCATCTACAGTAGTCATCACAGTGGTTATGGTAGCATCTACAGTAGTCATCACAATGGTTATGGTAGCATCTACAGTAGTCATCACAGTGGTTATGGTAGCATCTACAGTAGTCATCACAATGGTTATGGTAGCAACTACAGTAGTCATCACAATGGTTATGGTAGCATCTACAGTAGTCATCACAATGGTTATAGTAGCATCTACAGTAGTCATCACAATGGTTATGGTAGCATCTACAGTAGTCATCACAGTGGTTATGGTAGCATTTACAGTAGTCATCACAATGGTTATGGTAGCATCTACAGTAGTCATCACAGTGGTTATGGTAGCATCTACAGTAGTCATCACAGTGGTTATGGTAGCATCTACAGTAGTCATCACAATGGTTATGGTAGCATCTACAGTAGTCATCACAATGGTTATGGTAGCATCTACAGTAGTCATCACAATGGTTATTGTAGCATCTACAGTAGTCATCACAGTGGTTATGGTAGCGTCTACAGTAGTCATCACAGTGGTTATGGTAGCATCTACAGTAGTCATCGCAATGGTTATGGTAGCATCTACAGTAGTCATCACAATGGTTATGGTAGCATCTACAGTAGTCATCACAATGGTTATGGTAGCATCTACAGTAGTCATCACAGTGGTTATGGTAGCATCTACAGTAGTCATCACAGTGGTTATGGTAGCATCTACAGTAGTCATCACAATGGTTATGGTAGCATCTACAGTAGTCTTCACAATGGTTATGGTAGCATCTACAGTAGTCATCACAATGGTTATGGTAGCATCTACAGTAGTCATCACAGTGGTTATGGTAGCATCTACAGTAGTCATCACAGTGGTTATGGTAGCATCTACAGTAGTCATCACAGTGGTTATGGTAGCATCTACAGTAGTCATCACAGTGGTTATGGTAGCATCTACAGTAGTCATCACAATGGTTATGGTAGCATCTACAGTAGTCATCACAATGGTTATGGTAGCATCTACAGTAGATATCACAATGGTTATGGTAGCATCTACAGTAGTCATCACAATGGTTATGGTAGCATCTACAGTAGTCATCACAATGGTTATGGTAGCATCTACATTAGTCATCACAATGGTTATGGTAGCATCTACAGTAGTCATCACAATGGTTATGGTAGCATCTACAGTAGTCATCACAATGGTTGTGGCAGCATCTACAGTAGTCATCACAGTGGTTATGGTAGCATCTACAGTAGTCATCACAGTGGTTATGGTAGCATCTACAGTAGTCATCACAATGGTTATGGTAGCATCTACAGTAGTCATCACAATGGTTATGGTAGCATCTACAGTAGTCATCACAATGGTTATGGTAGCATCTACAGTAGTCATCACAATGGTTATGGTAGCATCTACAGTAGTCATCACAATGGTTATGGTAGCATCTACAGTAGTCATCACAATGGTTATGGTAGCATCTACAATAGTCATCACAATGGTTATGGTAGCATCTACAGTAGTCATCACAATGGTTATGGTAGCATCTACAGTAGTCATCACAATTGTTATGGTAGCATCTACAGTAGTCATCACAGTGGTTATGGTAGCACCATTTTCAACCTGAATCAGTGTATCTGCTGGTCTATAACTTCTTAAGAAGCAAACAGACAAATCACCGTCTATTATCTTGGCACCTCAGAAGTAACAATCTGTGGATAAGAACAGCAAAATCTTCAACAAAGTGAACAGATACAACAACAGTTTTCATACATCTTGATGCCTCTTACACGTCGAGGACCAGTCTAGTGCCTCTGAGTGTGCGTGTGTATAATCAAGAATATTTTAATTCCAAAATACGGATTAAGGTAAACTTTCAGTATACATACACAGGCAAAATAAACAATGATACGCATTTCTTGGTGTATATCCATTGACAGAGATACACAGAAATTCAGGTGTGTAAATATTCTATAAGTTTTCATATGTATTAATTTTCGATTCCTGGTGTATAGTCATTTTTCGTCATTTTTAACCCTGTAGCTTTCTAATTACACTACATCTAGAATTGCACCAAAAATCTAGAACTGCACAAAAAAATCTAGAACTACACAAAAAACATCTAGAATTGTACCAAAAAACATCTAGAATTACACGAAAAAACATCTAGAATTGCACGAAAAAAATCTGAAATTGCACAAAACATCTAGAATTGCACAAAAGAACCATCCTCCCCCCAAAAAAAACAATATATAAAGACTGTTTTCATATATATTGCCATTTTTTACGTTTGCTTTATGACGAGGGAGGTGTAAATGATGACATAAATACTCACATTAGCAATAATAAAGACTGTCAGGTGAGTGTCACCCAGTATTATGTAAGAATTATTCAGCAGTAAGATGACATTTGAGTCTGACGTAACCTGGACCAAGAGAGGGAAGAAGTAGGTATATAAGGCAGCAACAGCTATCACAAGGCATCACACGACCTCACACACTCATTCTCTCCTCATCATGGCTTCCAAGGTGAACATCCACTCTTAGTTCAATCATGGCTGGGCTCACTTTGTGCACTCCTGAGCGGGAACTCAGTTCCCAGTGATTGCAGTCTAGGTTTAAAATATCTTTTGGAAAAATTAATTTTTTTCGAATGCCTGATTTTTAATAAACGCATTCGAATAAACGCCTAATCTGCCATAAATGCAAGTGCAAATAACAATACTTTGAGCACACGTATCTGTTAAAAAAAACTCGCCTTATTTTCTAAAAACAAAATAAAACAGTCTGGCTCATCACCAGTCACAGTGTTCCTGGCCACTACTGTGTACATTGAAGCCTTCAGTCACCAGTCACATTGTTCCTGGCCAGTACTCTGTACATTGAAGCCTTCAGTCACCAGTCACTGCGTTCCCGGCCACTACTGTGTATACTGAAGCCTTCAATCGCTGGCACTTCCGGCACATTCTAGTGACGCAGGTGACTCGTTCAGTGGTAGTGTTATTGACTCACAGTTCAAGGACTCAGGCATAATTCCTTGGCGAATCGAGAAATATGAACAAGTGTCGTTACACCTGTCGCCTGTGTTCTATACTAGCAGCAAGCAAGTACCCGCGTGTTAGTAGACTGGTGGGGTAGTACCCTACAACGAGCAAGGCGTATGCACAAGTCTCCTTCCACGACTGCCTCTTTTAAACTACCAAGAGGTACCTGGGTCGTATCTTAGGAAAGAAGGATTGGATCTAAAGATCCCCAAGGAAAGCCACGCTGATTGACTTTCTTTGCTTATCCAGAGTTAATAACCTACAGGAGTTGAAACACAGCATAACAACTGTCGCCTAAAGATATGGAAATAGGATTATTGCAGTCTATAACTAATTTGATCAATCTGAAACACCAGGCGCTCCACATTCAGGTTACTGTTCACTAGTATTGCCTCACTTGGAGATGACATCGATAATTCTCTCCTGTCACATCACTAAAACCTTGCTAAGTAATCCCTATGAAGACTGCTTAGAGACCATTATTAGCTATATCTCTGTCTTTATAGTAATTTATATTTTGAACTGATATGTCTATCTGCAAACAATTCTCCATTTCACTCTTCCTTCTGCAGGTGGTGTTGTTAGCCGCTCTTATGGCGGTGACTGTGGCCAGGCCTGAACCTCCTCCACCTCCAGGTTATGGTGCCCCGGCACCCATCTTCATCTCATCCGGCCCCGTGGTAAGCTCACCCAATATTAATGCTTTTGTTTTTACTTTGTGAATAACTTCGATTCCCGGCGAGGGTTGAAACATTGGGCGTGTTTCCTTACACCGGTTGTCTATGTTCCCCATCAGTAGAATGGGTACCTGGGTGTTAGTCGACTGGTGTGGGTCGCATCCTAGGACAAAACTGACCTAATTTGCCCGAAATGCTCTGCATAACAAGCGGCTTTCTATATAGTAGTATGTCATTGATGTCAGCTATGGTCTGTATACATTGTACATGTAGAAATAAGGATATTATTGTATTATTATATTATAATGTATTCAAGTTTTCATGTGTAATTACCTAGCTGAGTTAACAGATGTTGAACCCTCGTTTCTGACTCCTCCTAACACTGTGTTACGTTTTATAACTTAAATTTCGTTGTATTTTTTTTCAAACTGATTAAATTTAGCTGTGTTCATCCCCAGACTGTTCCAGTTCACTACGCTGAAGAACAGTCTATAGTTAGCAGTACTGTTTTAAGAAAAGTGTTGACACAAATCTGTGTTGCAAATAATGAATCAATATGCTTCGTGTTGCAGGCTCCTCCACGGTACGACTTCAACTATGCAGTAAAGGACGAGTACGCTGGCAACGACTTTGGTCACCAAGAATCTCGTGACGGCTACGACACCAAGGGTACTTATTACGTCCAGCTTCCCGACGGTCGCCTCCAGACTGTCACTTACTACGTCAACGGAGATTCCGGCTACATAGCCCAAGTTCAGTACCAGGGCGAGGCTCAGTACCCAGCCTACCAGCCCGCCCAGGCATACAAGCCTGCCCCGGCACCCACCTACACACCAGCTCCTATTTATGGCTAACCCAACGAAATAGACTAGCTAAATACGTTATTGTATTGTATAAATGTTAATGGTTTTTAATGTTATAACTACAAAATAAAACTATCATTCAACTCCCCATGTTAATTCCACAAATACCAAGATTAAGTCAATGTTATTTCCTCTTCAACATTCATTAAAAAAAAGTACTAGTAAGAGGAATCTAATTAAACATCTGAGAAGATTACTAATAAGTTTGCATAAAAAAAATCACAATACCGTGGATGGAACAATTCACAACTTTCAATTTAGACCATTTGTCAGTTCATCCATGATTTTATCTTTTTGTAAGTGAGTTGACAGTGATCCGGAACCAACTAACACAACAGTGCAGGTTCCACTCCAAATTGTTGGTTAACTGTGAATTTTATTGAATAAGTGGCTGAATATGAGCCTCAATGATACCTTGCAACGTAATCAACGGGAATTTTACCTTATTCACATCCTCGTTAATCATTCCAGACTTCACAATATTTCGTAGTCTGTATTTCTTATCGCTGGCGAGTATCACTGTACGAATCATTATTGTGACTATCACCCGACTAAGAACCACTGTGACTATCACCTGACAAACCACAGTTGTGTCTACCACCAGACAAACCACCATCTTTTCTATCAGGTTCCTCTAACGCAATAACCAGGACCGTCACTAGTGGTAGCCTGGGATGATCCAGCGCCACTAACAATAACCAGGACCGTCACTAGTGGTAGCCTGGGGTGATCCAGCTCCACAAACAATAACCAGGACCGTCACTAGTGGTAGCCTGGGATGATCCAGCTCCAATAACAATAACCAGGACCGTCACTAGTGGTAGCCTGGGGTGATCCAGCTCCACTAACAATAACCAGAACCGTCACTAGTGGTAGCCTGGGGTGATCCAGCTCCACTAACAATAACCAGGATTGTCACTAGTGGTAGCCTGGGGTGATCCAGCTCCACTAACAATAACCAGGATTGTCACTAGTGGTAGCCTGAGGTGATCCAGCTCCACTAACAATAACCAGGATCGTCACTAGTGGTAGCCTGGGATGATCCAGCTCCACTAACAATAACCAGGACCGTCACTAGTGGTAGCCTGGGGTGATCCAACTCCACAAACAATAACCAGAATCGTCACTAGTGGTAGCCTGGGATGATTCAGCTCCACAAACAATAACCAGGACCGTCACTAGTGGTAGCCTGGGGTGATCCAGCTCCACTAACAATAACAAGGACCGTCACTAGTGGTAGCCTGGGGTGATGAAGTTCCACTAACAATAACCAGGACCGTCACTAGTGGTAGCCTGGGATGATCCAGCTCCACTAACAATAACCAGGACCGTCACTAGTGGTAGCCTGGGGTGATCCAGCTCCACTAACAATAACCAGAACCGTCACTAGTGGTAGCCTGGGATGATCCAGCTCCACTAACAATAACCAGGACCGTCACTAGTGGTAGCCTGAGGTGACCAAGCTCCACTAACAATAAGCAGGACTGTCACTAGTGGTAGCCTGGGGTGATCTAGCTCCACTAACAGTAACCAGGACCGTCACTAGTGGTAGCCTGGGGTGATCAAGCTCCAATAACAATAACCAGGACCGTCACTAGTGGTAGCCTGGGGTGATCCAGCTCCACTAACAATAACCAGAACCGTCACTAGTGGTAGCCTGGGGTGATCCAGCTCCACTAACAATAACCAGGACCGTCACTAGTGGTAGCCTGAGGTGATCCAGCTCCACTAACAATAACCAGGACCGTCACTAGTGGTAGCCTGGGGTGATCCAGCTCCACTAACAATAACCAGGACTGTCTCTAGTGGTAGCCTGGGGTGATCAAGCTCCACTAACAATAACCAGGACTGTCGCTAGTGGTAGACTGGGGTGATCAAGCTCCACTAACAATAACCAGGACTGTCGCTAGTGGTAGCCTGGGGTGATCAAGCTCCACTAACAATAACCAGGACTGTCGCTAGTGGTAGCCTGGGGTGATCAAGCTCCACTAACAATAACCAGGACTGTCGCTAGTGGTAGCCTGGGATGATCCAGCTCCACTAACAATAACCAGGACTGTCGCTTGTGGTAGCCTGGGGTGATCCAGCTCCACTAACAATAACCAGGACTGTCACTAGTGGTAGCCTGGGGTGATCCAGCTCCTCTAACAATAACCAGGACTGTCACTAGTGGTAGCCTGGGGTGATCCAGCTCCACTAACAATAACCAGGACTGTCACTAGTGGTAGCCTGGGGTGATCCAGCTCCACTAACAATAACCAGGACTGTCACTAGTGGTAGCCTGGGGTGATCCAGCTCCACTAACAATAACCAGGATCGTCACTAGTGGTAGCCTGGGATGATCCAGCTCCACTAACAATAACCAGGACTGTCACTAGTGGTAGCCTGGGGTGATCCAGCTCCACAAACAATAACCAGAACCGTCACTAGTGGTAGCCTGGGATGATCCAGCTCCACTAACAATAACCAGGACCGTCACTAGTGGTAGCCTGGGGTGATCAAGCTCCAATAACAATAACTAGGACTGTCGCTAGTGGTAGCCTGGGATGATCCAGCTCCACTAACAATAACCAGGACTGTCGCTAGTGGTAGCCTGGGGTGATCCAGCTCCACTAACAATAACCAGGACTGTCACTAGTGGTAGCCTGGGGTGATCTAGCTCCACTAACAGTAACCAGGACCGTCACTAGTGGTAGCCTGGGGTGATCAAGCTCCAATAACAATAACCAGGACCGTCACTAGTGGTAGCCTGGGGTGATCCAGCTCCACTAACAATAACCAGAACCGTCACTAGTGGTAGCCTGGGGTGATCCAGCTCCACTAACAATAACCAGGACCGTCACTAGTGGTAGCCTGAGGTGATCCAGCTCCACTAACAATAACCAGGACCGTCACTAGTGGTAGCCTGGGGTGATCCAGCTCCACTAACAATAACCAGAACCGTCACTAGTGGTAGCCTGGGGTGATCCAGCTCCACTAACAATAACCAGGACTGTCGCTAGTGGTAGCCTGGGGTGATCAAGCTCCACTAACAATAACCAGGACTGTCGCTAGTGGTAGCCTGGGATGATCCAGCTCCACTAACAATAACCAGGACTGTCGCTAGTGGTAGCCTGGGGTGATCCAGCTCCACTAACAATAACCAGGACTGTCACTAGTGGTAGCCTGGGGTGATCCAGCTCCACTAACAATAACCAGGACTGTCACTAGTGGTAGCCTGGGGTTATCCAGCTCCACTAACAATAACCAGGACTGTCACTAGTGGTAGCCTGAGGTGATCCAGCTCCACTAACAATAACCAGGACTGTCACTAGTTGTAGCCTGAGGTGATCCAGCTCCACTAACAATAACCAGGACTGTCACTAGTGGTAGCCTGGGGTGATCAAGCTCCACTAACAATAACCAGGACTGTCGCTAGTGGTAGCCTGGGGTGATCCAGCTCCACTAACAATAACCAGGACTGTCACTAGTGGTAGCCTGAGGTGATCCAGCTCCACTAACAATAACCAGGACTGTCACTAGTGGTAGCCTGAGGTGATCCAGCTCCACTAACAATAACCAGGACTGTCACTATTGGTAGCCTGGGGTGATCCAGCTCCACTAACAATAACCAGGACTGTCACTAGTGGTAGCCTGGGGTGATCAAGCTCCACTAACAATAACCAGGACTGTCGCTAGTGGTAGACTGGGGTGATCAAGCTCCACTAACAATAACCAGGACTGTCGCTAGTGGTAGCCTGGGGTGATCAAGCTCCACTAACAATAACCAGGACTGTCGCTAGTGGTAGCCTGGGGTGATCAAGCTCCACTAACAATAACCAGGACTGTCGCTAGTGGTAGCCTGGGATGATCCAGCTCCACAAACAATAACCAGGACTGTCGCTAGTGGTAGCCTGGGGTGATCCAGCTCCACTAACAATAACCAGGACTGTCACTAGTGGTAGCCTGGGGTGATCCAGCTCCACTAACAATAACCAGGACTGTCACTAGTGGTAGCCTGGGGTGATCCAGCTCCACTAACAATAACCAGGACTGTCACTAGTGGTAGCCTGAGGTGATCTAGCTCCACTAACAATAACCAGGACTGTCACTAGTTGTAGCCTGGGGTGATCCAGCTCCACTAACAATAACCAGGACTGTCACTAGTGGTAGCCTGGGGTGATCAAGCTCCACTAACAATAACCAGGACTGTCGCTAGTGGTAGCCTGGGGTGATCCAGCTCCACTAACAATAACCAGGACTGTCACTAGTGGTAGCCTGAGGTGATCCAGCTCCACTAACAATAACCAGGACTGTCACTAGTGGTAGCCTGAGGTGATCCAGCTCCACTAACAATAACCAGGACTGTCACTAGTGGTAGCCTGGGGTGATCCAGCTCCACTAACAATAACCAGGACTGTCACTAGTGGTAGCCTGGGGTGATCAAGCTCCACTAACAATAACCAGGACTGTCACTAGTGGTAGCCTGGGGTGATCCAGCTCCACTAACAATAACCAGGACTGTCACTAGTGGTAGCCTGGGGTGATCAAGCTCCACTAACAATGACCAGGACTGTCACTAGTGGTAGCCTGAGGTGATCCAGCTCCACTAACAATAACCAGGACTGTCACTAGTGGTAGCCTGAGGTGATCCAGCTCCACTAACAATAACCAGGACTGTCACTAGTGGTAGCCTGGGGTGATCCAGCTCCACTAACAATAACCAGGACTGTCACTAGTGGTAGCCTGGGGTGATCAAGCTCCACTAACAATAACCAGGACTGTCACTAGTGGTAGCCTGGGGTGATCCAGCTCCACTAACAATAACCAGGACTGTCACTAGTGGTAGCCTGGGGTGATCAAGCTCCACTAACAATAACCAGGACTGTCACTAGTGGTAGCCTGGGGTGATCCAGCTCCACTAACAATAACCATAACTGTCACTAGTGGTAGCCTGGGGTGATCAAGCTCCACTAACAATAACCAGGACTGTCACTAGTGGTAGCCTGAGGTGATCCAGCTCCACTAACAATAACCAGGACTGTCACTAGTGGTAGCCTGAGGTGATCCAGCTCCACTAACAATAACCAGGACTGTCACTAGTGGTAGCCTGGGGTGATCCAGCTCCACTAACAATAACCAGGACTGTCACTAGTGGTAGCCTGGGGTGATCAAGCTCCACTAACAATAACCAGGACTGTCACTAGTGGTAGCCTGGGGTGATCCAGCTCCACTAACAATAACCAGGACTGTCACTAGTGGTAGCCTGGGGTGATCAAGCTCCACTAACAATAACCAGGACTGTCACTAGTGGTAGCCTGGGGTGATCCAGCTCCACTAACAATAACCAGGACTGTCACTAGTGGTAGCCTGGGGTGATCAAGCTCCACTAACAATAACCAGGACTGTCACTAGTGGTAGCCTGGGGTGATCCAGCTCCACTAACAATAACCAGGACTGTCACTAGTGGTAGCCTGGGGTGATCAAGCTCCACTAACAATAACCAGGACTGTCACTAGTGGTAGCCTGAGGTGATCCAGCTCCACTAACAATAACCAGGACTGTCACTAGTGGTAGCCTGAGGTGATCCAGCTCCACTAACAATAACCAGGACTGTCACTAGTGGTAGCCTGGGGTGATCCAGCTCCACTAACAATAACCAGGACTGTCACTAGTGGTAGCCTGGGGTGATCAAGCTCCACTAACAATAACCAGGACTGTCACTAGTGGTAGCCTGGGGTGATCCAGCTCCACTAACAATAACCAGGACTGTCACTAGTGGTAGCCTGGGGTGATCAAGCTCCACTAACAATAACCAGGACTGTCGCTAGTGGTAGCCTGGGGTGATCCAGCTCCACTAACAATAACCAGGACTGTCACTAGTGGTAGCCTGAGGTGATCCAGCTCCACTAACAATAACCAGGACTGTCACTAGTGGTAGCCTGAGGTGATCCAGCTCCACTAACAATAACCAGGACTGTCACTAGTGGTAGCCTGAGGTGATCCAGCTCCACTAACAATAACCAGGACTGTCACTAGTGGTAGCCTGAGGTGATCCAGCTCCACTAACAATAACCAGGACTGTCGCTAGTGGTAGCCTGGGGTGATCCAGCTCCACTAACAATAACCAGGACTGTCACTAGTGGTAGCCTGAGGTGATCCAGCTCCACTAACAATAACCAGGACTGTCACTAGTGGTAGCCTGAGGTGATCCAGCTCCACTAACAATAACCAGGACTGTCACTAGTGGTAGCCTGGGGTGATCCAGCTCCACTAACAATAACCAGGACTGTCACTAGTGTTAGCCTGGGGTGATCCAGCTCCACTAACAATAACCAGGACTGTCACTAGTGGTAGCCTGAGGTGATCCAGCTCCACTAACAATAACCAGGACTGTCGCTAGTGGTAGCCTGAGGTGATCCAGCTCCACTAACAATAACCAGGACTGTCACTAGTGGTAGCCTGGGGTGATCCAGCTCCACTAACAATAACCAGGACTGTCACTAGTGGTAGCCTGAGGTGATCCAGCTCCACTAACAATAACCAGGACTGTCACTAGTGGTAGCCTGAGGTGATCCAGCTCCACTAACAATAACCAGGACTGTCACTAGTGGTAGCCTGGGGTGATCCAGCTCCACTAACAATAACCAGGACTGTCACTAGTGGTAGCCTGAGGTGATCCAGCTCCACTAACAATAACCAGGACTGTCGCTAGTGGTAGCCTGGGGTGATCCAGCTCCACTAACAATAACCAGGACTGTCACTAGTGGTAGCCTGAGGTGATCCAGCTCCACTAACAATAACCAGGACTGTCACTAGTGGTAGCCTGAGGTGATCCAGCTCCACTAACAATAACCAGGACTGTCACTAGTGGTAGCCTGGGGTGATCCAGCTCCACTAACAATAACCAGGACTGTCACTAGTGGTAGCCTGGGGTGATCCAGCTCCACTAACAATAACCAGGACTGTCACTAGTGGTAGCCTGAGGTGATCCAGCTCCACTAACAATAACCAGGACTGTCGCTAGTGGTAGCCTGAGGTGATCCAGCTCCACTAACAATAACCAGGACTGTCACTAGTGGTAGCCTGGGGTGATCCAGCTCCACTAACAATAACCAGGACTGTTACTAGTGGTAGCCTGAGGTGATCCAGCTCCACTAACAATAACCAGGACTGTCGCTAGTGGTAGCCTGAGGTGATCCAGCTCCACTAACAATAACCAGGACTGTCACTAGTGGTAGCCTGGGGTGATCCAGCTCCA
>NC_091363.1:12234196-12254196 GCF_038502225.1 Cherax quadricarinatus
AGGTCAGTGTCCCAGGATGCGACCCACACCAGTCGACTAACACCCAGGTACCCATTTTACTGATGGGGAACATAGACAACAGGTGGAAAGAAACACGCCCAATGTTTCTACTCTGGCTGGGAATCGAACCCAGGCCGTGTGAAGCGAGAGCGTTAGCCACCAGGCTACCAGAGCCCTATTCGTGGGCCATATATATAATAATAACGTTTAACGATTTCAAACAACATTTATCAAGGGCAACTCTGTGTCTTTACGACGGATGACCCTCATGGGAGGTTCCTTGATGCTGGTGAGGGCTCTTGATCTAGGGAATTGGACCTGTGCTCCAGTTCCCAGAATTGAGCCTGAATACCTTCCATCCCCCCCCCCCCCACACACAGGCGGTGTATAATCCCTAAGGGTTTAGCGCTCCCCACGATAATAATAATTAACCGCGGAGGACCTCAAAGGACGAAACAATATTTAAACCCCCCTAGTGCATTTTTTAACTCAGCTCTACTTATCTCCAGCTCTCGCATCCTCTTCCAGTTTTCAACAATTTCTACGTGAGTCGTGAACATTTTATCTCCATTTCCTGAGGCGGAAATGATGGTAGTTACGCCCAGTTTCATTTTTAAACGTTTAAAATTATGCAATCGCTACGTTATCTGTAACAGGAGATGGTGCTCATACTTCCCGTTTTTTGTGGATCAGTGACACAACACTTACCAGTAACTGTGTCAAGATTTGGTAATTGGTAATTATCATTTTTTTTTATGGGGGGGGGATATGAGATTGCACTTTTCTTTGTATTTCTTTGATAGACTATATCGGTGAGTTCATCTCCATTTTCTATTAGCATATAATACACACACACACACACACACACACACACACACACACACACACACACACACACACACACACACACACGTACGATAATTGCAATAAAACTTACGTTATATTGCATTAATAAAAAATTATAATTAAGATGCGTTCTCATACTCCTCTATAAACGTAAGTGGTAACACTTTTACTTTCTTTTCTTTCATGAAGTTCACTGAAGTATTTATTAATATATGTTGATCTCTAGCTTCGTTTTTATTCTCTTTCTCAGTATTTCTGGGTATCCAGCATTCTCACATTTTTCGATCAGTCCAAGAGAGTGGTGCATACTCAACATAACTATGACCTAAATTTTGTAAATACTATGGCATTGTGATTACTTTTATGTACAGTAATTCTGAAATAAGAACTGACTTGAAATTAAGTGAACTGAGAGGGAATTTGTGCGGTGTACTGAGTACCCTTGTTGATGAACAAATGTCAGCGACTTCTTAACACTACAAGTTTCTTCTCTGCCTTACTTGCAAGACTCAAATTATTCTTCATAGTCGTTGCCGAGTCAAATTTCACCCAGAGATTATTAACTTCACCACCAGATGGCAAGACTTCCATTCATTCTTACACCAAATACGGTTGTTAAGTCATTCTGGGCAGAGGTCATCATTGTTTGAGTGTGCGTGAAGGTAGTGGACATCTTTCTTGTATAAGTACAGGTTAGAGTGTAGTTGTCATTGAAGACATGGGATCACAGAATGAGATGAAGTAAATACGAAGACGTACATAACATTTCACAGCATTAAGCTGGCGTCGAGTGACTTACAGACTAGACTAAACATGAAGGTGATGTAGTGATGGATATTTCAAGGGCTCCAAGTTGTGCCTGAAGGCTCCGGTGCTACATCCTTTTGAAGGTTCATAAAAGGTCCAGTGCAGCTACATACAGTATATGATCTTTAATTCACATAGTGGAGAGTTATAACATAGCTTCAGTTAGAGACTGTTTCTTGAACTATGTCGTTGTCTGTCACCTTGTAGCGGCTGGCCCAGTGGCTTACGCACTAGCCTGGAGTTTTAAGACTCACTTGCCTTGGGTTCAAATCCCACCCGTTCTGTGGTTTGCTCGAAATCGTGTTGTTATGATGTCGTGAGTCATAAGGATCTTCTTAAGCTAGCATACAGCTTGAAGGGGGGGGGGTGTATGGGACGGTCGGACTTAAGACAGCACAACACTGGGGCATATCCCTGTCCTCATGTATTAGGCACAAACCACATGTAGAGCTGTGATGTGAGTACCTGGGTGAGTGATATGTAAGCTGTATCCGTCTAGTATCATCTTCGGCAGACAGAGATCACAGATAAAGATCGAAGTATACAGTTTGTTCACATAAGGTTCCTGTCTCTATGTCTGTTCCAGGGTATCTCCTACACTTGAATGTTTCATCATAAGCGACTGGATACTTTCCAGATTCTGTGTGTATCCCATCTGAGTAGAGATCCTTTGATACGTTAAGAAATTAAGTTTGCAACGGTCTGAGTCTGCTGTCGCAGATAAGTATTTCTTGTCCTTTCATGTATCATTGATTGCACTTTGTGTCATAGGGGAAGTTATCAGTAGTGTGATTCCCTCAGCTACAGCTGGAGCGCTGCCTTCAGTGTATCTTTAGGCGCTGTACATCTACTCTGTTGTTGGTTTGGTAGTTACATTGTATGTAGGGTCTGCTACCTTCTTGATCAGTAGAATTAATAAATCGCTGCAGAACATAGTCATTATAAACCATACCACGGGTGGGGTTTGATCCCGCGGTCAGTCTCTCGAAACTCCAAACTCTCTGACCGCGGGATAAAACCCCACCTGTGGTATGGTTTGTATGCAATCGTGTCATTACGGTTTCGTGAGTCATAGTCATTATACATCTATCCGTTTCCCTTTACCCCTCTCTCTCTCTCTCTCTATCCGTGTCTGTGTCTGTCTGTGTCTGTCTCTCTCCCCCTCTCATAGGTGCAAGAACCTCTTTTGTCATCATAGGTGCAAGAACCTCTATTGTTATTGTGGAAAACACTGTATATATTTTCCGGAAATACGGTAATTTATAGGTAAATAGATGGCCTATACTGTATTTAATAATATTTGTCATAGAAAACGGAAAGCCTGCGTCTGGGCAGGAGACTGGCCATCTTGGTTTTGAATTTTGTACAAACGTTGGTGTAATGGGAAGAGTTTTTCGTGCTCTAGAGGTTAAAATTGTGTTGACACCTCTCAAATAGGAGACGAAATTGGTGGATGTGCATTCCTGCATAACTTGAGATATCAGACGACTGGACAAGACAGCTCCAGGAACCTCAGATAAGCTCTCTAGATTTGTGTAATTCTGGCCAGCATTATTTTCATAGATTTAGTTAGAGTGAGGTTTTCTGAGTATGATACACATTAATCTCCAGTCAAATTGGTGAGTGATATTAAGATATATTTTCCTTCTGTTATGTAATTGTGTATATATATAACCATTTATTATTTTTAATATACAGTCCACAAATTTATATATTTACCAGTATTCCTGGTGTATGTATATTTCATTTAATTAATAGGTCCAGAGCAACTTGTGGTTATGACAGTGGTAGGTATCGAAGGGGGACATTTTTTGCGACCTAGGTGTCCCAAATTCCTACTTGTCTATATAACATTGATAAATAATAATTATCTTTGTTATCATTTACTGTTATGTACATAATTAGTTACAATCAGATAAATGCAATTTTCCACATTTAATTTGCCCGTTGGTCCTTCTTGAACTGGAGGTAATTAGTGAAGTCATTAATTAGTTAATTACTTAATAATTATATGTGAAATGACAGAAGGTGGATGTTAAGTTCACAAATTTACTTAATGTGTAGTGGATTATAATAATTACAATATTAATTTTGATAAGCTAAGCTCGTCTGACTAAGTTTATATTAATTTGTATATTACTAATTTGATAAGACAATTCTGGCCAAGATTTATATCAGTGTATGTGTAATTGATAAGACAAGTGTGGATAAAGATATTGTGTATAATATTAATTTTGCTATGCCAAATTCTGGCAAGGATTTATTAATTTGTATAATATTAATTTTGATGAGCCAAGTTTGTATTAATGTACATTTAAAATTTATATTATACATGTAATTGCTAAGCTCAAGTAGCGAGGATTTATTCAAAGGTAAGTTGTATCAGTGTTGTAAGTTGTAATCAGTGTTATTAATAAGGTTGAATTTAATACATTGCATCATGACTGAAAATGAGGAAATTAATGTAGAAGACAAACGTATGGAATATAGAGTAATGAAAGCATCAATACAGGCTTGAAAAGTTCATGTAACCAAGGCATATAATAAGTGCTTGGAATTAATGAATCAAGAAACTGTGAATACTGATGATTTAAAATTGTATTTAGATGCTTTAGGTAATAGATATGATTCATACAAATTATATTACAACAAATATGAAGGAGATTTATTAGTAAACTGTGTAGATGAGACTGAAATAGATCTCATGATTAATCAGTATTATGAATTAGAGGAAAAGATTCTTTCTTGTAAAAGTCAGGCCTTGAATAAATTAAAATGTGTAAACCAGGCAGTTGGTCAGTCTGCTCCAACAAATAATATGTCTTTGCCAAAACTCCCAGAATTGTGTTTGCCTGTGTTTAATCCTGGAGAAAATTGGGAGGAATTTTGGTCAATTTTTAAAGCAGCTGTGCATGACAGGAGTGACCTAGCCTGTGTAACTAAATTATTTTACCTCAAAGGACAGGTAAGAGGAGATGCTAACATACTGATACAAGCCTTTCCCAATGTAGATGACTCTTACAAGGAAGCAGTTGACTTGTTGAAGGTCACTTATGGTAATATAGAACAAAGTAGGTTGGATCTAGTGAATATCATTGTTAATTTAAAATCTCCAGATCACACTTACAAAGGTTTACAGCAGTTTAGAGTTAAACTGGAGAGCACTCTCAAAACTTTAAGTAATAAATATAATCTGAAGGAATCAGACTGGTTACTGAGTGCCATGGTACAGAATAAATTAAGCTGTAAAACACTTGAATGACTCTCGAATAAATATCACAAGGGTTATTTTGGTCTGGAGGAAATAAGACTAGGTCTACAAGAATTAATTGTACAGTTGCAGACCAGCCAACTAACTCATTTTAAAGATGCAACACATAATAACTCTGAGGTATCTGTCAAGTTTCACAAAGGGAGAAATTATCCCAATAGTAATAATCAAAATTCATTTCCTAAAAAGAGTTGCAAAGGTGCATATCAAGTACCAAGAATCAGAAATAATGATTCTCCACTAGGTAAGAAGAATAAGTACCCTCCTAAGAGTAGCACCAGAGAAACCAGTCAGAGAAAAGAGAGATTGTCTCTTCTGCAAGGGTACTCATTTTTCTAAGAATTGCAATGCATACAATTCATGGAATGATAAAGTTGAAAGATTGGAGGAACTTGACAGATGTATCAGGTGTTTAGGTAATCACAATGTAAAGGATTGTTATGCCAAATTAAACTTCTGTTATCAATGTCACAAAGGAAGACACCATATAGTCATGTGCAAAGGTCTATAAGATAATGTTGATAATAATGATAATGTTGACAATCCTGGCACAACAGTGGCTAATGTAAAAATTGCTGCTAATGTTAATAATGATGGTTTTGCTGAAGTAGCCTTACCTGTGTTACAGGTAAAAATTGATGATAAAAGGCATAAATCAAAAATTGTAACTGCATTATTGGACCAGGGATCCCAGCGTACTTTCATAAAACGTAAATGTCTTGATGGTATGAAAGTACAGATGGGAGATCCCACAACTTTAAAATTATCTGGTTTTCTCTCGGATAAAAGGGCTCAATTGTATGACACTGTTTATGTAACTGTCAGGTTGGGCAATGAGAAAAAACGTGTTAATGCAGTAATTGTAGATAGACTTCCAGAGAAAATATCTACAGTAGGGCTTAGTAAAGCTACAGAAAGACTTTCACATAATGTAAATTTAGCACCTTCTGGTGTAAGTGATGATTCTGTAGGCCCAATAAATATTTTGATAGGTAGTGACTATTATGCCTCCTTTGTAAAGGGTATGGTAAAGAAATGTGGTGTCACCCTTTTGAAGACTGCAGGAGGCCATGTAATGTATGGTAGGATTCCTCGTAATAATAATTCATGACTAGAGGAAACTACAAATACCATAACTGTGTGTCTTACTCATGAAGTCGTACCCCAGTATAATTCTTTCATAGAGGATGGTGTTGAGCCAGTGCATAAATTGTGGGAATTAGACAGCATTGGAATAAATGTAAATGAAGAAAGTCCAGACGATTCTTTTACTCAGGAGCAATACCTGAGAGATGTAAAATTTGAATCTGGACAATACTGGGTACGACTTCCGTGGAGACTGAACCATCCAGAATTGCCCACTAATTACAGAATGGCATATGGACAGTTAAAGGCTCAGCTCCGCGAACTGAGTAAGACACCAGAATTGTTAACTGCCTATAATGATATAATTGCTGAGCAGTTAATTAATAGATTTATAGAAGAGGTATCTCCTGAGCAAACCAAAATTTATGGTCACTATTTGCCACATCACGGAGTGAAGAAGGATTCTAAAACCACTCCTCTGAGAATTGTGTTTAATTGTAGTGCCAGGAGTAACAAAAATGTACCTAGTTTAAATGACTGTTTGATGACAGGTCCGTCGTTGACGGAAAAATTAGGAGATATCCTATTAAATTTCAGGATGAAAAATTATGCCTTTACGGCTGACATAAGTAAAGCTTTCCTAAGAGTGGGTTTACAAGAGGCTGACCGGGATTGTACCCGCTTATGGCCTGAGAATCCTATTGACCCACATAGCCCTTTGAAAACCTTTCGCTTTAGAAGTGTATTATCTGGTGCTACATCCAGTCCGTTCCTACTTCAAGCGACGATAAATGCACACCTTAAACGTATGGAAAGTCCATTGAGTAAGGTAATGAGCAAACAATTTTAAGTGGACAATTTCCTGGGTGTGACGTCAACTGAAGAGGAACTGTTAATGACTTATGGAGAGGCTAATGAAATAATGCAAAGTGCAAATATGCCTCTGAGAGAATGGAATAGTAATTCGTCCAAACTGAAGGACAAAATAAGTAAAGATTACCCTGGAGATGAAGTGCCAAAATGTAGTAATGTATTGGGTTTAAATTGGGATACTGAGAGAGATTTGTTAATGTTAAAACCTAATAATTACAGTATGCCCAATAAATTAACTAAGAGAGTTTTGCTTGCTGAAGTTTCCAAATGTTTTGATCCACTAGGTTTAGTGTCACCCCTTACTGTAAGAGGGAAAGTATTAATTCAGGAAGCATGGAAACTTAAATGTGCTTGGGATGAAATTCTACCTGAGGAATTCATTAACAGGTGGGATGAATTAATTGGTGATTATGAAAAAATTCCAATGTTGGAGTTCCCATGCCAGGTGGCCAATCCAAATGGGAGAAATGTACTCCACATTTTTTGTGATGCTTCAAAATTGGCATAAGGAGCAGTTGCTTACCTTCAAGGCTAAAGTGTCTAAGGCTAAAGTGTCTCCAATTAAATCAAGTACCTTACCTCAGTTGAAATTAACAGCCATTTATGTAGGTGTCAAATTAGCTAATTAAATAAGAAATAAGTTGCAGGAGATAAATATTAGCGACACTGTAATTTGGTCTGATAATGAGGTATCCTTACAATGGATTCATAATGGAAGCAGTAAAATTGTGTACGTACAAAACAGAGTCGCTGAAATTAATCAGATGCAAGAGAAGTATAATAGTTTGGGTCAGCATATGTTAACATTTAATCATATACCTGGTGAGGAGAATCCAGCTGATTTCTTGTCTCGAGGTTTACCTTATGCTAAATTTGTAAATGCTGTATCATGGTTTAAAGGACCGAGCTGGTTGGTAAATAAAGCTAATTGGCCTGTACAAAAGGTGTATATTGCTCCTGTTGAAATTACTGTGACCACCGCTCCAATAGTTTGTCCTTCCTTAGCCATTGATATAAATAGGTATTCTTCTTTACCCAAACTAATCAATGTAACTAAATTGGTGTTTAAATTTCTAAACAAGATAAATATTTCATATAAGTTTTCACATCCTCTTGAATATTGGATAAAGAGGGTACAGGAGGAAATCTATGGAAATGAGATTAAATTGATGATGGAAAGAAAAATTGTGAAAGGTTCTATAATAGAGAAATTGGGGCTGTATTTAGAGAACAGTGTAATTAGGTGCAGAGGTAGGTTACAAAATGCTGAATTGGGTGATTATGCTAAACACCCTATCTTACTGCCCAAAACTCATCATCTAACAAATTTGATTGTTCTAAATGCCCATAAAAATGTAATGCATGGTGGGGTACAAGATACCTTAAATTGTATTAGGGAAACTTTCTGGATTCCACAAGGACGGCAAAGTGTAAAAAGGGTGATTAAATCTTGTGTAATATGTCGCCGTGTGGATGCCAGATCCTATATGTACCCAGGTCCTCCACCATTGCCAAAGGAGAGTGTACAATTAGTGAAACCATTTGATGTAACAGGTGTAGACTATAGTGGTCCAATAATTTTAACAGGTACGTCAAATGGTGTTCCACTGAAAGTGTATGTTTGTTTGTTCACCTGTACTGCTACTAGGGCAGTTCATTTAGAAGTGGCACAGGACTTGTCTGCAGAACAGTTTATACAGCTGTTTCGAAAATTTGCAGCTAGGAGATCCTGTCCGAGGTTGATGATTTCGGATAATGCCACAAATTTTGTAGCAGGTGCTCAACACTTGATAGAATTAAATAATAGTAACGATGTTCAATCTCTGTTAACCCAGCGAGGGTGTACCTGGAAATTTATTACTCCTAGAGCCCCTTGGCAGGGGGGGCTGTACGAAAGACTGATAGGCACAGTGAAGAGGTGTCTCCGCAAAGTACTACACCGGAAGAGAATTAATTTGGAAGAATTCCGTGCAGTGTTAGTGGAGGCAGAAAATCGTATAAATAATAGGCCTCTCTCGTACATGAGTGATACACCTGATGCAGATGTATTAACACCTTCTCACCTAATATGTGGAAGGAAATTGGAAGCTGCCCCTGTCTATAGAGATAATCCGGAAGAAAGTGATGAAGATTACAATGATGCGGCAGTGTTGTGTAATAAATTTAAAATGTTAAATAAAGTAATTGATCATTGGTCTAATGTGTGGTGTAAGGAATATCTTCTTACACTACGTGAACACTTTTATGGTGCGACAGAGGCAGTAAATCGACAGACCATTCAACCAGGTGACATTGTGTTAATTGACACTGAACAACATCGAACATTGTGGCCTCTGGGCAAAGTATTGACATTGTACCCAGATGCACAAGGTGTTGTCAGGAATGTCAAAGTGTTGTGTCGTGGCCAGGAAAGTTTACACACAATTAATAAATAGATTCCTTTGGAGTTAGGTGTTCAATCAAACGTAAATGAAAATCTGAGGGAAAGCAACACGAGTGATATGGAATATAATGCTGACCAAGTGATGCCTGAAAATGAAATCGTAGTAAGACCTACTAGGAGAACAGCCACTCAAGCCAGAACCGGCTGGAATCGTCTCCTAAAGGAAGGAGTAATTTGAGTCGTTTAGCAACGAACTCCAGCCGGCCGCAGTGTGGAAAATACTGTATATATTTTCCAGAAATACGGTAATTTATAGGTAAATAGATGGCCTATACTGTATTTAATAATATTTGTCATAGAAAACGGAAAGCCTGCGTCTGGGCAGGAGACTGGCCATCTTGGTTTTGAATTTTGTACAAACATTGGTGTAATGGGAAGAATTTTTCGTGCTCTAGAGGTTAAAATTGTGCTGACACCTCTCAAATAGGAGGCAAAATTGGTGGATATGCATTCCTGCATAACTTGAGATATCAGACGACTGGACAAGACAGCTCCAGGAACCTCAGATAAGCTCTGTAGATTTGTGTGTAATTCTGGCCAGCATTATTTTCATAGATTTAGTTAGAGGTTTTCTGAGTATGATACACATTAATCTCCAGTCAAATTGGTGATATTAAGATATATTTTCCTTCTGATATGTAATTGTGTATATATATAACCATTTATTATTTTTAATATACAGTCCACAAATTTATATATTTACCAGTATTCCTGGTGTATGTATATTTCATTTAATTAATAGGTCCAGAGCAACTTGTGGTTATGACAGTGGTAGGTATCGAAGGGGGACATTTTTTGCGACCTAGGTGTCCCAAATTCCTACTTGTCTATGTAACATTGATAAATAATAATTATCTTTGTTATCATTTAATGTTATGTACATAATTAGTTACATTCAGATAAATGCAATTTTCCACAGTTATCATAGGTGCAAGAACCTCTTTTGAGAGGTGAGCCAATACCGGAAGAAGTTTTTGATTCGAATATTGTGTATGAGGAAAGACTTTTAGATCCTCTTGGTCTTCTTGGGTCTGGTGTGAATACTTTATTTCCGCTCTACGTCGGATTTTTGTTGTAGATTTCAACTTTTTGAGCATTTCGCCCTCCTTTTCCTCCTGTAAATTCTTTTACATTCTGATCAAGACAACGATATTTTTAACATCTTACAAAGAAATTCTCTTTTATAATAAGTTTGGATATTTTTACTAACATTTGGACTACTTTTGGGTACTTGACACTACAGAAGCTATTACAAGTCTTGCAGGATTACCCTGACCGTCTTAATCAGCAAGATCACGTGCTTTTCACGCCTAGTAATACTGATACGGGAATGCCATCACACTGAGGGGAAATGTTCGCTGAATAAGAGTGGAAACATGAATAACTGAATGCTTGTTGAACAGTGAGCACATATCGTTATCTCTCTACATTCCCCCTGGCCTCCGTCCCCGCCGTCTCCACCCTGTGGGAGTTAACATGGGACCCTCCTGGCGAGTTAACATGGGACCCTCCTGGCGAGTTTACATTACTTTCTGCACCAACCAAGTTAGTATGAAATTCCACTTGTTTCGTTTATATGTATTGGTATTTTATTAATTTGGCTGGACCTGATTTGACTCACGTATTTTAATGTAATTTTTGTCTTAGTCCTCGCTATTTCTTTTAAAGGCCTTTTATCATGTGAGTGACTGCTTGCTAGGTTTTTCCTTTTCGTTGTCTTTTCTTATGCTTGGTGCTCGAACTGGGACACTCAACACCGGCGAAACAAAGAGGACAGTTTGATTTCGGCAGTAGATCAGAAACTTCACATCTTTTAGTGAACACAGCAATATTGCTTCATCTTTTGTAAGTGATCATCTGTTGATTTCAAAGCCCTGCAGCAAACCTCTATCGAGTACGAAAAGCCCAAAATTTCCCATCTGTGAAAAAAGTATTAGCGTCAGTACTCTCAGTATAGGGCTGATGTTTATACCAGTCACGTCCACCAGTGACTACCTCGTCTCACACAGACTTCTCGTTCAATACATCGTGAACGAGAAGCAAGTAGCTCTTGAGAGCTTCTTACCACGTCCATCGGCACATCGGAATTCCATCTGTCCGGTGTATACATCAGTTTTGCTTCAATTGATTAATTTATGCATTTTCTTCATCATTTGCTTCAGTTAGGAAAATTTTCATGATTGTTTTAACTTTACAGTTATAATTTTGCATATTTTCAATAAACTGTGTATTTTCTTTTATAATTTATCCTATATTTTATTTTCATAATGAGGATCGGTTCTTTCAAATACCATTTGAGGGCCTGAAAGGACTGTTACACCTTCACACACACAAATCTCTTTCTGGTACAATAATATTGATACCTGAAAGTTGCCAGACAAACATCTCTCTGGTACAATAATACTGACACGGGAAATTACCACACAAATCCATGCTCACTAGCACAATTAGGTTCGGCTAAGAATATACACACAGTATAAATAAAGGAACTTTCTTACATCACAAATACATATACGTATAAAAAATTTTTAATCACAGACGATACGGCATAATCAAGTTTGTTTATATTTTGCTTTTGGGAGAATACTTCCGTGGGTCGTGCCGTCAGTTCTACCATAAGAGGGCCGTTGGATCTCACCAACGTATTCCACGACAGCAAGGTAGCCGGAGTCACCCTTAACAGAATATGACACCTTCTGACGACGACCGTCGGGAAGCAACACGTAGTAGGAGCCCAGGGTGTCGTAGCCGTCGCGAGATTCTTGATGACCGAAGTCGAGTCCGAAGTCGCTCTTCACCTTGTAGACGAAGTCGTACTTGGCCGCAGACTGTGCAGGCATGCAAACGAGATTAATTTCGATTCTAGAGCGTGGGCTCGAAACAGAAAGATGAACTATTTTAAGCAACTAGGGACAGAAATACGATGGGGAAAAAGAGGCTGTATATTTCCATCTTCGTCCACAATCATCTTTGGCAGACAAAGATCGCAGATGAAGATCGAAGTATAGTTTGTTTACACAGTGGTCCTGTCACTATGTCTCCTTTCTCTGTTCATCAAAAAGGGATCCCCTACACTTAAATATATCATAAGCGACTGGAGAACCCCAGACGCTGGATACATCCCAGACGCTGGATACATCCCAGACGCTGGATACATCCCAGACGCTGGATACATCCCAGACGCTGGATACATCCCAGACGCTGGATACATCCCAGATGCTGGATGCATCTTACTAGACACTGGATACATCCTAGATGCTGGATACATCCCAGATGCTGGATACATCCCAGACGCTGGATACATCCCAGACGCTGGATACATCCCAGAAGCTGGATACTTCCCAGACGCTGGATGCATCCCAGACGCTGGATACATCCCAGACGCTGGATACATCCCAGATAATGGATACATCCCAGACAATGGATGCATCCCAGACACTGGATACATCCCAGATACTGGATGCATCCCAAATACTGGATACATCCCAGACACTGGATACATCCCCGAAACTGGATACATCCCAGACGCTGGATACATCCCAGACGCTGGATACATCCCAGACGCTGGATACATCCCAGACGCTGGATACATCCCAGACGCTGGATACATCCCAGACGCTGGATACATCCCAGACGCTGGATACATCCCAGACGCTGGATACATCCCAGACGCTGGATACATCCCAGACGCTGGATACATCCCAGACGCTGGATACATCCCAGACGCTGGATACATCCCAGACGCTGGATACATTTCAGACTCTGCAGCTGGAGTATAGGTATTCCTTTGCTCCTCATTACCATTCAAACATGTCCATAGCGGAGCCAGGAGCTGGAGCTCAACACTATCAGATAATTAGTAGGCCCTGAATTGTATGAACATACTTCATGAGCATACAAAATAAGCTTACAACTTGAGTATACTGTATGAACATACTGAATCAGTATACAGTATGAGCATACAGAATGAAGCCTTAAAGTAGCCATCAATCCTATAGACGGTGCACCACACATCAGTCCTATGGACAATACTACCCATGTCATCTCTATGGACAATACTACCCATATCATCCCTATGGATAATACTACCCATATCATCCCTATGGATAATACTACCCATTCCATCCCTATGGATAATACTACCCATACCATCCCTATGGATAATACTACCCATACCATCCCTATGGATAATACTACCCATATCATCCCTATGGATAATACTACCCATATCATCCCTATGGATAATACTACCCATATCATCCCTATGGATAATACTACCCATATCATCCCTATGGATAATACTACCCATATCATCCCTATGGATAATACTACCCATATCATCCCTATGGATAATACTACCCATATCATCCCTATGGATAATACTACCCATATCATCCCTATGGATAATACTACCCATATCATCCCTATGGATAATACTACCCATATCATCCCTATGGATAATACTACCCATATCATCCCTATGGATAATACTACCCATATCATCCCTATGGATAATACTACCCATATCATCCCTATGGATAATACTACCCATATCATCCCTATGGATAATACTACCCATATCATCCCTATGGATAATACTACCCATATCATCCCTATGGATAATACTACCCATATCATCCCTATGGATAATACTACCCATATCATTCATATAGACGGTACTGCAAGTCACTATACACTGCAAGTTATATTATGCACATTGCAGGTCACTATACATATTGGTCACACTATGCACACTGCAGGTCACTATACACACTGCAGGTCACACTAAGCACACTGTAGATCACTATACACATTGCAGGTCACATTATGTACAGTGCAAGTCACACTCAACACTGCAGGTTACACAATACATACTGCAGATCACACTATATACAGTATAGGTCATGCTAAAGTCACTGGTCACACTATACATTCTGTAGGCCACACATTTACGCTGCAGGCCACACTACACACAACATACCAAACTATAAACACTGCAGGTCACACTATACACATTGCAGGTCACTTCATACAATGCCAGTGCAGATATACGCATTGCAGGTCACGTAATACACCCTGCAGGTCACACTATACACTAAGTCACACTATATACACCAGAGGTCACACTGTACACGCTGCAGACCACACCATACAAACTGAAGACCACACTATATACACTGATAGTCCTTCTAGACACAATGCAGGTGTGTTTATCAGTGTTTATATAAAGATAAACACAAGTCCCTTGGAGTATATACATGGAACGATGCAAATAACTCCGGGTATACCAGTATATGCAAGTATACTGAATATACGAGTAGATTAGTATGTACGAGTATACTGAAAGACACATTCCTATTGGTGTATAGATACTGAGAAATTCACATTTTTCGGCGTATACGGACTTAAACATCTCTTGGCGTATATACACAGAGAGACATTCTTATTGGCATATATAACGTCGTGCCGAATAGGTAAAAATTGGTCAATTAGCAAGAACTCATTTAAAATTAAATCCTTTCTAAAATTTTCTCTTATACGTTTATAGATAAATATTTTTTATGTTATTGTAAAAATTAATAATATTGTACCAAAAGAACCTTAGAAAACTAACCTAACCTTATAACACGTGCAATTTAATTTAGCTTAATCAAACTAAATATTTTAGATAAGTTTACAATAATTTAATAATTAACAAACACGAAATATGTTTTTTCCGAATGATTTTTGCGAAATTATTGTATACACAATTTTTTTTGGCCATATTTGGCAAAAAGAGCGTTGCTATTTAAGCCAAAATCGCAAGTTTTACCTATTCGCCACGACATTATATATTCACGCAATTGCACGAATCAAAATCAAATGAGCAACATCTTGCCGTCAGAAAAAGAAATATACCGTAAAGTCTAAACGTATTTATATATAAATATCAAACTAAAAACATTGATTACTTTAAAAATATTATAATCTTTAGGTAATAACTGACACATACAATTTTATGTTCAATAACGGTAGTAGAATTCTTAACGTATTTATTTAAAGCAATCCACGACAATGTGCTCTGTAATAACTTTCACTTGGAAGATTTCCTTAAGGGTAAAAAGTATTAAGAAAGTAACGACAAGAACTGGTTTTTCCTTCCCTTGACAAGAGTTAGATTTACATTGTCATGGGTCATGAGGGAACTAGAGTGCAGACTCACCTCACGGGTGGTGCTTGAGTGGTGTTGGGCGTGGGAGGCTGACTGGTGGTGGGCGTGAGTGAGACTGACACCTGCAGGCAGGTCGTGGTGGCCACCTGCAGGCAGGTCGTGGTGGCCGCCTGCAGGCAGGTCGTGGCGGCCGCCTGCAGGCAGGTCGTGGCGGCCGCCTACAGGTAGGTTCAAGCGACCAGGAGCAGGGGTTATGTATCCAGTAACAGGAGCTGGAGTAATGTTTATAGAGAAAGCTTTGGGTTGTTGGACTGGAGCTACATAGTCTTTGGAGGAGAAAGTGCTGGCCTGAGTGACAGACTCTCTCTCCAAGTCTCCTACCCGACTGAAAACTGAATTTTTACCTGAAGTTGCAATCAGCACTGAGCCTGGGGTTGAGTGTTGGCTTAGGGAATGATCAGACTGACTTTTAACTGGATGTTCGGCAGTGAAGAAGATTGAGTGCGGGTCTGGATGGCTGGAAATCTGGGAAGGGAACGACAAGGAGAGAGAATGCTTACGATGATTAGAGACTGAGGTTTTGTCTGAGAAAACGGAGTGTGGATTTGGTTGACTATAGACCCCACCTGGGATAGAGGACAGGGTGGGAAGAACTAGTTGACTTGGAACAGTCCTTTTGTCACTATGGAAGAGTAAATTCGACCCTAGCTGATTGGAGAAACCAGCTTTTTCAGTAAGAATATTCGAGTGTATTGTTGGCTGATTAAAGTCCGTGCCTATGATGGAAGACACGGTGGAAGTAAATCCTTGCTGACTGGAAACTGCGTCATGCTCCGAAAGGAAAATTGAGTTTGGATCAGACTTAGAGGATACTTGGACTGCAGGAGCTGGAAGGTTAGGGACCAGGTTCGGTTGTCTTGGCTCTGTGCCTTTATCAGAGAGAAAGATGGAATGAGGGTCTGAGCGAGAGTATACTCTGCCTGGTATAGGAGACACGGTGGAAGCAAAGTCTGGTTTATGAGAGACTGGTGGTTCAGAAAGGAAAATTGAGTTCGGATCTGGCTGGCTGGACACCAGGGCTTCAGGAAATGGCAGAGTAGGGGTATGATCTGGCAACCTAGAAATCTTACTTTCTCCAGTACGGAAGATTGAGTGTGGGTCTGAATGACTGGAGACCTGACCAGGAATAACGGGTGGAGTGAGTGAGTGGTCTGGTTTGTTAGAGACTGGAGCCTCGTGAGAGAGGAAGATTGAATGTGGGTCAGGTTTAATGGTTGTCGGGGATGAAGTGGATGACAGAGTGAAAGTTTGATCTGGTTGACTCAGGACTGAAAATTTATCAGAAGAGAAGACGACTGAGTGAGAGTCTGGCTGACTGTAGGTTTGGTCTACGGGGTGAAGCTGTTGGAGACCAAGATCTTGTTGACTAAGGTCCTGGCTGGAGACAGAGAGGGTCTTAGCAAAATCTGGCTTGCTAGATTCAGGAGAACTCCCAGAGAATAGGCCTGAGTTCGTATCTGGTTGACTGACAACAGGGCCAAGGGTAGTGGACAGAGAAGGACCGAGGCTCAGGCTGCCGGAAACAGGGGATTTATCAGAAAGGAAGAGTGACTCTTCCACAGGCTGACCGGGAACATGACCTACAGTGCCGTGGAAGACTGGCCCGTCTGACAATGAAAGCGAATGTTGATGCTGCTGGCTGTAAAGAGAAGGTATCTCAATTTTCGGAGGGGGACCAGGGTCAGAGTGAAGTGAAGAGAAGGATGGAGGCCCAAAGGCCTCCGTGATGTCAGGAAACGTGGTCGTGGCTGGGTTGAGGGAAGAGGGAAGGTTCGGAGAAGGGGGCAGATCCAGTGAAAGTTTTGGAACCTGGGGAAGGAAAGGAGTAGGCGTTGTGAATCTGTAGGACGGCAGATAGATGGGTCGGGCGAGGCAGGCAGCCGCCAGGACCTGAACTAACACTGCCTGTAAGAGGACGAGAACATTACACAGATTCCATTACAAACAATAAAACACAACTAGTGTTGAAAATAGATCACTGACGAAAACACCAGTGCCTTATAATCAGCCTCACTGTTTTGCATAATACCAACGTTACATAATTAGCGAGAATAACTCGCAGAAAACTAACATCTTTTACAAGAATAACAAGAAATGTATGAGACACTAATAACATGTAATTGTGAAATAATGTTCACTATCTCAAACTGACACCTCTAGTCTAATAGCTTTCACATAGTGTGTAATTCTGCGCTGGCAATAGTGATTTACACTGACAGGATGCACATCGACGTCTACGTAGCATAAACATCTACCTAGCATAAACATCTACGCAATATTACCAATTCATTTCATTATAAACATTGTCATTTAAGCATCTCGATATAAAATGAATGTTGAGTGCCACAGTTTTTTTGTTTCAAGTACAGCTTGTGGGTGAGCAGTTTATAGTTGTAGTTGTTGCTGTGTAGCAAGAATAGTGTAGTAGTAGTAGCAACAGAAGCAGCAATAACAGTAGTAATAGTAGCAACAGAAGTAGTAGTAGTGGAAGTGGTAGTAATGATTTCACGTATGATGATCTTTTTGATCCCTTCGACGATGATTCATGGTGATACCCGCCACAACTGATACTGTACATAGTTTCACTCTCTCTCTCTCTCTCTCTCTCTCTCTCTCTCTCTGGGTCAGGACCCGACATTTCTTTCGGGACTTGTCACTGTCAGGACACGGCACTGTGAGGACCTGTCTTCCTCTCCGACCCGCTTCAACATTACCTGTAGATGAAGAGGAATACTTTGCTATCTTTATTTCCGAAACGTTTCGCCAGCTCAGCAGGCTTTTTCAGACGAATGAAGAGCTAAGTAAAATAGTAGAGACAACTGAAGAAGGGACTGAGGTGTCCGGTTCTGCAGAACTGAGGGACTTCTGTCATAATTGAGGGACTGAACACCCTAGTCTCCTTTTCAACTGTCTCCAGCATTTTAGTCACCTCTATATTCGACTGAGGAAGCCTGCTGAGCCAGCGAAGCCTTTCGGAAATAGATACCAAAGTGTTGCACATGAGTCTTACCCATATACGTCTTGCTAATGTATTAGTATAATATTACCTCCAGATGCAGCATCTCCCCTCCTCGTCTCAACAACACTGAGGACTTTAGTGCATTCACACCTTGTTTATATATGCACACTCACGCCCAAGACTCCACCTCCCAACGTCGCAAAAAACACACGAGGGAAAGGCGTACCAGGTCATGTTGTGTGTAGACCGACGCTGATAATCTAGATGAGGGAAAGTACGACGGATATGAACGTTAAAAAACGACATATGAACGTTGAAAAACGACAGAGACGACGCTGTGGCGTCAAATACCGACTCATTCCTGGATGCTCACTATGTCTCATTGTGCGCTGATTATCGGGGGGAAAATGAATTCGAAGACAACTTACACTTACGGAAAGTGGAGGTTTTGGTTCGTCCTGGATCGCCGTCAAGTTAAAGCGGAACGAAACGTTGTTCTTTCCTTTCACAAGTGTGGTTATTTTGGGAACAATTCACAAATATTCAAGAAATATCTAAGTTTTCAATCAATCTCATCGTCTTATCTACCTGGATGAGGACTAACAAACTTACACTAAACATTGACAAAACCTACTTCATTCAGTTTGGTAACAGAGCTACAGATGTCCCTCTTAACATAACAATAAACGGATCACCTATCACAAAGCTAACAGAGGGAAAATTCTTAGGAATCCACCTTGATAATAGACTCAAATTTCATACACATATACAACAAATTTCTAAGAAAATTTCCAAGACTGTAGGCATACTATCGAAGATACGGTACTATGTTCCACAGTCAGCCCTCCTGGCCCTATATCACTCTCTTATTTACCCCTATCTCACCTATGGAATTTGTGCATGGGGCTCAACAACAATTAACCATCTCAGACCACTAATTACCCAACAAAAGGCTGCAGTTAGAATGATAACAAATTCTCACTACAGGCAGCACACTCCACCAATATTCAATACACTAAACCTACTCACCATACAAAACATCCATACTTATTACTGCACCTATTACATACATAGAACACTTAACTCTGACATTAACCCTCCCCTCAAACATCTCCTTGCCAACCTCAACAGAACACATGACCATAACACAAGGCACAGATCACTCTTTGATGTTCCTCGTGTCCATCTCACACTATGCAAAAACTCAATGCACATAAAAGGCCCTAAAATCTGGAATTCATTACCTGTAAATATAAAAGAAACACTACCTGTTTATAAATTCAAGTCTCTTCTCAAAGATCACTTACTCACCCAAAACCAAATAAATACTGAATAACTGAACCTTATAAATTGTATATCTTAAATGTTTCTCACAATTATATCACATAAATGTTAAACCTAAAACCGAATCTAACTTTATTATTTTTTAAATACACTACCTAACAGAATCCTTCATATAACTGAATGCAACCATATGACCTGTCTTTGTAATACTCACTTGTGC
>NC_091363.1:12259196-12322313 GCF_038502225.1 Cherax quadricarinatus
AGATATACATCGCTCGGTGTATAAATCCTTATTCATTCTCATTAGAATATATATGTAGTTGACAATATTTATTACACAGAAAAACTTGTCAACCTTTGGGTGAAAATTCACTTATCATCATCAGATGTTTTTAAACACAACAATGTCAAGTTGAAAACAATTTGAGAGAAATTTACAACTAAAAATGTAAAATATACTTTAAAAATTAGAAAAAAAATCGTATATTTCATTGCGAGACGAATCAGGCGGTTACTATCCAAAGTTTAAAATCAAAACACTAATGAAAGAAAACAGAAGACAGGGAAAACTATATCAAAATAATCCTGCTAATTTCAGATTTATGGACACACTTCGTTTAGGTGTTTTTATATGCAAGATCTCAAGAATTCTGTGTACCAAGAGATAAATTTTTTCCGCGATCTGTGTTTACCAGCTACGCGTCCTGTTCTTCACTTAACACTAATTTCATCCCTGTTTCCGTCTTCATTTCCTTCACATTTCCCGCATCGTAAGTGACCTAAACCTTTGCTATGCAGTTTCCCTACAATAACAGTTTCGCAAATCCAGGAAATAAGTTTTTGTCATCTTTCCTAAATTGTGTAGACAAACAGCTTCGTGGCGTCTCAACTATCATTAGTTGTATTATTTCTGGTCACTTTCCCTCTGCTCTTTTTTTTTTGACATTTGCTGGAGGAGGAATGACTCAGTGATACTCACTATGCAACTTTCCCTGAAATACTTGTTTTATTTATGATCAGAAACAGTTTATATTAATATTTTCAGTCGGGTTCTGTGCGCACAAATTTTATTGCGGAATAGATTACCTTGTAACTGTAATAGTAACTCGCTGACTTTGTAATGGTAACTCGCTGACTTTGTAATGGTAACTCGCTGACTTTGTAATGGTAACTCGCTGACTTTGTATTGGTAACTCGCTATGTAATAGTAACTCGCTGACTTTGTAACTGTAATAGCAGCTCGCTGACTTTGTCACTGTAATAGCAACTCGCTGACTTTGTCACTGTAATAGCAACTCGCTGACTTTGTATCTGTAATAGCAACTCGCTGACTGCGAGTATTAACCTACACCTCACTGTTGGTCCACCTCGTCTGATTTCTATTTAATTAAACCATGCATTACCGTTCTCCAGTCTCGTCCATTATACTACACTAATGTTTTTTTTGCTAGTTTCCAAGTTTGTGCCCTTGGTGTTAACTGGACGGTGACTGGTTGCTAGTTTCCAAGTTTGTGCCCTTGGTGTTAACTGGACGGTGACTGGTTGCTAGTTTCCAAGTTTGTGCCCTTGGTGTTAACTGGACGGTGACTGGTTGCTAGTTTCCAAGTTTGTGCCCTTGGTGTTAACTGGACGGTGACTGGTTGCTAGTTTCCAAGTTTGTGCCCTTGGTGTTAACTGGACGGTGACTGGTTGCTAGTTTCCAAGTTTGTGCCCTTGGTGTTAACTGGACGGTGACTGGTTGCTAGTTTCCAAGTTTGTGCCCTTGGTGTTAACTGGACGGTGACTGGTTGCTAGTTTCCAAGTTTGTGCCCTTGGTGTTAACTGGACGGTGACTGGTTGCTAGTTTCCAAGTTTGTGCCCTTGGTGTTAACTGGACGGTGACTGGTTGCTAGTTTCCAAGTTTGTGCCCTTGGTGTTAACTGGACGGTAACTGGGCCGCATTTAGTTGATGGGGGATAAGGGGTGACCCACGCCTTGCACTGGGTGACCCACGCCTTGCACTGGGTGACCCACGCCTTGCACTGGGTGACCCACGCCTTGCACTGGGTGACCCACGCCTTGCACTGGGTGACCCACGCCTTGCACTGGGTGACCTACGCCTTGCACTGGGTGACCTACGCCTTTGCAATCGCCAGAGAAATGGCGTTTGCAAAGGAGTAATTAAAGGTATAACATTTACTTAGCAAATAGCTTTATTTAGTGTTAAAGTTAATTATGCTTTAATCACTTGAAAACCCACGTCTTTATAATAAAAAATAATTAACAAAATCCTTTTTTTTATTTATATATATATAACATATACATCCTTGATAGATGTGCTAACCAAATTTGTATTAGAAAAAATATACTCAGTTGACACATTTTTTGATGTCAGATCAATGTTTCTATATATAAACATTCCCTTACAATAAACATTCCCTTACAATAAACATTGCCTTACAATAAACATTGACTTACAATAAACATTCCCTTACAATAAACATTGACTTACAATAAACATTGCCTTACAATAAACATTCCCTTACAATAAACATTGCCTTACAATCAGTATTTTAGTTATCAGGATCTCAACAGTGACCGAAACTAGTGTAAATTTTCTGGTTATCTGGTTCTGTAAGTTCAGATTCATATAATCTCTGTAGTTTTCTTCTCTAATTCATTGATTATATTTTTTTAAAGGATTGGACCGGTAAGCCAGTGGAAGGTCTCCGTAAGATGACCAAAAGTTCCAGTGGCAGTGTTCCTATGACTTAGACCCGCGTAAGGAAGCATTTATTCTGTTTCCTGACTAATATTACCTAAAGTAAAAGGACATAAGTGCAGCTAATGTGACATTTTATTGTGGCAACGTTTCGCTCTCCAGGAGCTTTGTCAAGCCGATACAAACAGTATATGGACACAGAGGGTATATATTGGCTCAGAGTGAGGTGCAATACTAGTGAGGCACCATTTCGATGTTCACTAGTGGTAGTAGTAGTAGTAGTAGTAGTAGTAGTAGTAGTGACAAAAGTAGTAGTAGTAGTAATACAATATGGTAGAGCAATTAATTCGTACAAGAGTAAAAGGATATAAAAGCTATTACTTGGGTAACAAAAATAGGTTGGACAAATATAGACTATTTTTATGTTACCCAAGTAATAGCTTCTATATCCTTTTACTCATGTACGAATTAATTGCTCTACCATATTGTATTACTACTACTACTACTTTTGTCACTACTACTACTACTACTACTACTACTACTACTACTACTACTACTACTACTACTACTACTACTACTACCACTAGTGAACATCGAAATGGTACCTCACTAGTATTGCACCTCACTCTGAGCCTTTATATACCCTCTGTGTCCATATATTGTTTGTATCGGCTTGATAAAGCTCCTGGAGAGCGAAACGTTGCCACAATAAAATGTCACATTAGTTGCACTTGTGTCCTTTTACTTTACATATTGATGAGATTAAGACACATGTGCAACATCTGGGTATCTTTATTGTAGACGTTTCGCCATCCAGTGGCTTTATCAATACAAATTCTAGGACATAACTTGAAGACAGTAGAACTATGTACAGAAGATGAGGTAATCAGTCCCTCAACCTAGGAGTAGGTGCGAAGAGCACCACGACTATGGTGCTCTTCGCACCTACTCCTAGGTTGAGGGACTGATTACCTCATCTTCTGTACATAGTTCTACTGTCTTCAAGTTATGTCCTAGAATTTGTATTGATAAAGCCACTGGATGGCGAAACGTCTACAATAAAGATACCCAGATGTTGCACATGTGTCTTAATCTCATCTTGTCGGTATTATATACCATTCGTACACAACTTTACATATTGTCGGCAATTCTACCAACATTATAATATTACCTATTAGTCAGGACTAATATTACCTATTACGCACATAACTTTCTGAATATATTCAGTGTGGTGTGGGCTCCACGCTGGCTCTGCCTATTCTAGTACTGACTGATGTACAAGAACGTAAGAAAGGAGGAGCACTGCAGCAGGATTGCTGACCCATGCTCAATAGCTGTTTAATATTGTCTCAAGATTCTTAGTTTTGGTAATTTAGTGGATCAGACTCGATTAAGGTTAAGTGTACTTCTGGGGTACGACTGGATACTAAGTTGCCTGGAGTTGAACTCGATAGGCTACCAGACACTCCTTGTGGTCGAGTGAGATCATTACAACAGTCCACCTTTCTCGACTGTTTGTTGTAGATAATGTTCACTACCTGGGAGGAAATGACTTAGAACGGGTTGAAACAGAAAGGTTTATCATTGGTGGCTGCAACACTAGAGAAAGTCTTCATGGAAAGGTTAGGGTTCAGAGCGAGAGTGAGAACACTCATAAGGAACTGACAACTTCTGGAGCGAGACAAATTGCGTTTCTAATTTCCCTCTGAGAATGAGGAATAAATATGGATGAGAGAGAGAGAGAGAGAGAGAGAGAGAGAGAGAGAGAGAGAGAGAGAGAGAGAGAGAGAGAGGAGAAGTTATCTAAATAAAAACCACTTCTGTTAATCAGCAAACGAGTTAAGAACTAAGAAAACAATAATAATTATGAATATTATTATAAAATTGACCCTCGTTAAAGGGTGAATAATGGGAAAAGTTCTGGAGATTAGGGCTTCCATTATGATTGGCTAATCTAACGTCTCCAGAAACTGATTCGCGAGAACCTGTTCCACACGCAAATCAACTGAAAACTGAATGATTGACAGAAGTGTCAATCTTGCGTGTTGGAGTTGGTGCCTCGGGTCTACCTCCATGCACAGGGTCCGTGCCTCGGGTCTACCTCCATGCACAGGGTCGGTGCCTCGGGTCTACCTCCATGCACAAGGTCGGTGCCTCGGGTCTACCTCCATGCACAGGGTCGGTGCCTCGGGTCTACCTCCATGCACAGGGTCAGTGCCTCGGGTCTACCTCCATGCACAGGGTCGGTGCCTCGGGTCTACCTCCATGCAGAGGGTCGGTGCCTCGGGTCTACCTCCATGCACAGGGTCGGTGCCTCGGGTCTACCTCCATGCAGAGGGTCGGTGCCTCTAGTCTACCTCCATGCAGAGGGTCGGTGCCTCTGGTCTACCTCCAGGCAGTGGGTCATCAACCTATACTAGGCAGAGGTGGCGTAAGGTAGATGCAATCGTAGCTGACCTGAGCATCCATACAGCAGACACTGGCTCATCACGTACACTCATCACGTACAGACACTGGCTCATCACGTACACTCATCACGCACAGACACTGGTTCATCACGTACAGACTTAGGCTAACGGCGTCTGTCACCTCTAACAGCTCTACTAATATTTATTATTATTATTATTATTATTATTATTATTATTATTATTATTATTATTATATTTAGAAGGAAGCGCTAAATCTGAAGGGTATCATACCGATTTGAGGGAAAGAAGGGCTATTAGGTTACACACGAGGGAAAGGAAAGATGACTACGATTCCTAAGATCAAGAGCCCCCCCGCACCCCCTTACAAGAATAGTTGTAGCAGCTAGTCATGGAGACTGACTCTCTGAATATGAGATAAGCATCTCTGAAGCCTTTTAGTTATTGCTGGCAGTGAAAGCATTTTAAAATCAATACAAGGAAACCAGGTTGAAGTCAGAATCTCTCTATGTTTGTGTGTGTATATATATATATATATATATATATATATATATATATATATATATATATATATATATATATATATATATATATATATAAATAACATACACACACACACACACACATACACACACACACACACATACACACACACACACACACACACATACACACACACACACACACACAGGTAAGTGTGGCTCACTATTTCTCACGGTTCTCTTTACACTGTAATGAATCGTTCACACAGGAATTACGAGAAAGCATGTTCGGAGAGGGAAAAATTGACTTTCTCACGTTCAATACTGAACTGCATAATGTTGGAGACGTTCTTGACAATAAGTCTGGATGTTTAAATGTTGTAAGATATTGGGAGTTCTCCTAACTTTCCCCTCAACCAGAATACAAACACCAAGTAACACGTATACAAGGAACACTACACATCATTATTGAACATCACACTAGCCACATATCACTCACACAACAAAAGCCAACCGCTAGTCTCGAAGTTAATGGAAAACACACAATCTCACCCTCTCTGTTACCTCATCTCACACTCAGCATCATTATACAAGTTCAATCCTCCAGGCACATCATCCATTACTCTCGTTAACATGACTTTTAGGGTGTAACCAGAAATTAAAGCTCAACCCCATACTTAACCATGACAACAAATGGTTAAAATATACGTAGATTGCTACAATGTTAATTTGTTGTTGCTAGAGGCTCTAATGCAATTAAATTATGAAATTTAGAATTAGAAGGTAAAAATATGTACTAAATTTTGTTTGATTTGTCACAATTAGTGCCTTTGTAAGGTGTTAAAATTGGATAAAAATTAATGATACAAGAAATAAACACGCAAATAGGAGAAAGATACTAGTGAAGCTGGCCACAGTGACCCTACACAGTGAAGCTGGCCACAGTGACCCTACACAGTGAAGCTGGCCACAGTGACCCTACACAGTGAAGCTGGCCACAGTGACCCTACACAGTGAAGCTGGCCACAGTGACCCTACACAGTGAAGCTGGCCACAGTGACCCTACACAGTGAAGCTGGCCACAGTGAACCTACACAGTGAAGCTGGCCACAATGAACATACACAGTGAAGCTGGCCACAGTGAGCCTACACAGTGAAGCTGGCCACAGTGAACCTACACAGTGAAGCTGGCCACAGTGACCCTACACAGTGAAGCTGGCCACAGTGAACATATACAGTGAAGCTGGCCACAGTGACCCTACACAGTGAAGCTGGCCACAGTGACCCTACACAGTGAAGCTGGCCACAGTGAACCTACACAGTGAAGCTGGCCACAGAGACCCTACACAGTGAAGCTGGCCACAGTGATCCTACACAGTGAAGCTGGCCACAGTGAACCTACACAGTGAAGCTGGCCACAGTGAACCTACACAGTGAAGCTGGCCACAGTGAACCTACACAGTGAAGCTGGCCACAGTGAACCTACACAGTGAAGCTGGCCACAGTGAACCTACACAGTGAAGCTGGCCACAGTGAACCTACACAGTGAAGCTGGCCACAGTGACCCTACACAGCGAAGCTGGCCACAGTGACCCTACACAGTGAAGCTGACCACAGTGAACCTACACAGTGAAGCTGGCCACAGTGAACATACACAGTGAAGCTGGCCACAGTGAACCTACACAGTGAAGCTGGCTACAGTGAACCTACACAGTGAACCTACACAGTGAAGCTGGCCACAGTGAACCTACACAGTGAAGCTGGCCACAGTGAACCTACACAGTGAAGCTGACCACAGTGAACCTACACAGTGAAGCTGGCCACAGTGACCCTACATAGTGAAGCTGGCCACAGTGAACCTACACAGTGAAGCAGGCCACAGTGAACCTACACAGTGAAGCTGGCCACAGTGAACTTACACAGTGAAGATGGCCACAGTGAACCTACACAGTGAAGCTGGCCACAGTGAACATACACAGTGAAGCTGGCCACAGTGAACCTACACAGTGAAGCTGGCCACAGTGAACCTACACAGTGAAGCTGGCCACAGTGAACCTACACAGTGAAGCTGGCCACAGTGACCCTACACAGTGAAGCTGGCCACAGTGAACCTACACAGTGAAGCTGGCCACAGTGAACCTACACAGTGAAGCTGGCCACAGTAAACCTACACAGTGAAGCTGGCCACAGTGAACCTACACAGTGAAGCTGGCCACAGTGACCCTACACAGTGAAGCTGGCCACAGTGTACACACACAGTGAAGCTGGCCACAGTGAACCTACAGAGTGAACCTGGCCACAGTGAACCTACACAGTGAAGCTGGCCACAGTGAACTTACACAGTGAAGCTGGCCACAGTGAACCTACACAGTAAAGCTGGCCACAGTGAACATACACAGTGAAGCTGGCCACAGTGAACATACACAGTGAAGCTGGCCACAGTGAACATACACAGTGAAGCTGGCCACAGTGAACCTACACAGTGAAGCTGGCCACAGTGAACCTGCACAGTGAAGCTGGCCACAGTGAACCTGCACAGTGAAGCTGGCCACAGTGAACCTGCACAGTGAAGCTGGCCACAGTGAACCTACACAGTAAAGCTGGCCACAGTGAACCTACACAGTGAAGCTGGCCACAGTGAACCTACACAGTGAAGCTGGCCACAGTGAACCTGCACAGTGAAGCTGGCCACAGTAAACCTGCACAGTGAAGCTGGCCACAGTGAACCTGCACAGTGAAGCTGGCCACAGTGAACCTGCACAGTGAAACTTGCCACAGTTAACCTACACAGTGAAGCTGGCCACAGTGAACCTACACAGTGAAGCTGGCCACAGTGAACCTACACAGTGAAGCTGGCCACAGTGAACCTACACAGTGAAGCTGGCCACAGAACCTACACAGTGAAGCTGGCCACAGTGAACCTACACAGTGAAGCTGGCCACAGTGAACCTGCACAGTGAAGCTGGCCACAGTGAACCTACACAGTGAAGCTGGCCACAGTGAACCTGCACAGTGAAGCTGGCCACAATGAACCTACTCAGTGAAGCTGGCCACAGTGAACCTACACAGTGAAGCTGGCCACAGTGAACCTGCACAATGAAGCTGGCCACAGTGAACCTACACAGTGAAGCTGGCCACAGTGAACCTACACAGTGAAGCTGGCCACAGGCGATGTTCGACACACCTGAATCTGACTTGCAACAATGTTTAGGTTAGGTTAAGGCTTGTCAGGAAACAGGACAAGTGTTTCCTGACGCGCGTCTTAGATGATGACCCGCCGTTGGAGCTTTTGGTCGTCTGAGGCCTTCCCCTGGCGTACCGGTCCACCCTTTAAAAATTATGGTTACTATTGCCCAACCCGCAGCCAAGCCACAGTTTTTTATACTATTGTCTGATGACCTTTAAAGAGTAGATCTTATTTTCTTCTAGTTACTCTCAATGAAATATTTCCCAACGTGTGAGAGAAAATTATGAAGTGTATGTTGGATCAGAATTCAAAACAGAGAGTTCATAAGAACATAAGAACATAAGAACGAAGGAACACTGCAGAAGGCCTACTTGCCCATGCGAGGCAGGTCCAAGTCTCCTACCGGCTTAAGCCAATGCACCCAACCTAGTCAGGTCAGGTCACATTGACTTAAGGGAGGAACACGGCAACCGACCTGGTAGCACAAGCTATCAGGTCTAACTCACACCCACCCACATCCACTCATGTATTTATCCAACCTATTTTTAAAGCTACACAACGTTCTGGCCTCTATAACGGTACTTGGGAGTTTGTTCCACTCATCCACAACTCTATTACCAAACCAGTACTTTCCTATATCCTTCCTGAATCTGAATTTTTCCAACTTAAAACCATTGCTGCGAGTCCTGTCTAGGCTAGATATTTTCAGCACACTATTTACATCCCCTTTATTTATTCCTGTCTTAAATTTATACACCTCAATCATATCCCCCCTAATTCTACGTCTTTCTAGAGAGTGCAGATTCAGGGCCCTTAGTCTATCCTCATAGGGAAGGTTTCTGATACATGGGATCAACTTTGTCATCCTTTGTACATTTTCCAGAGAATTTATATCCATTCTGTAATAAGGTGACCAAAACTGTGCAGCATAATCTAAATGAGGCCTAACCAAGGATGTATAGAGTTGAAGAACAACCTGAGGACTCCTATTATTTATGCTTCTTGATATGAAGCCAAGGATTCTATTAGCTTTATTGCGAACACTTATGCACTGTTGTCTTGGTTTCAGATTACTGCTAACCAGAACTCCTAAATCTTTTTCGCAATCCGTAATATTAAGATCTACATTATTTAGTTTATATGTGGCATGGTTATTGTCCTGTCCAACATTTAGAACTTTGCATTTGTCTACATTAAACTGCATCTGCCACTTCTCCGACCACTGCATCAGTCTATTCAAATCTTCCTGGAGTGCTCGAATGTCCTCGTCAGAATGAATTCGACGGCCTATTTTGGTGTCATCGGCAAACTTGCCGATGTCGCTCTTTATGCCCTCATCTATGTCGTTTATGTAGATTGTGAACAGCAGGGGGCCCAACACTGACCCCTGTGGAACACCGCTCGTGACACTTCCCCACTCTGATTTCTCCCCATTTATGCAAACTCTCTGCTGCCTATTTGTCAACCATGCCTCTATCCAGGAAAAAATTTCTCCTCCTATTCCATGTGCTTTAATTTTCCTCAATAGTCTCTGATGTGGGACCCTGTCAAAAGCCTTACTGAAGTCCATATACACAATATCATATTCATTACCATGATCTACCTCCTCAAATACCTTAGTGAAAAAAGTTAATAAATTCGTAAGGCAGGAACGCCCCTTTGTAAAACCATGCTGAGATTCGTTGATTAATTTATGCTTTTCAAGGTGGCTACGAACTGCCTCGGCAATTATTGATTCCATAAATTTTCCCACTATGGAGGTTAGGCTTATTGGTCTATAGTTCGAAGCTAAGGACCTGTCACCTGTTTTGAAAATAGGTATCACATTTGCCATTTTCCACTTATCTGGCACCATGCCAATTTGTAGTGATATGTTGAAAAGATTAGCCAAAGGTGTGCTAAGCTCCTCTTTACATTCCTTTAGAACCCTTGCATACAGTTCATCAGGGCCTGGGGATTTGTTAGGTTTTAATTTATCTATTTGCCTAAGGACCATGTCACTTGTGACCCTAATAGTACACAGTTTATTATCGTCCTGTTCTACATAATTTATCATCATTTTGACCTTCACACCCTAATCTACAATATTTTCTGGCATATAAGGCGCTTCTTGTTTCTAACAAGATGTCTTGGAAAATCAGCTGCGCCTTATATGCTCAAGGTCAGGGTCAAGGGTAGGCTTTGAGTTACGCTGTAGCGTAAAGGAAGAGGATCATTAGCCCTTAAATATGATTACTTGATAGCTGACTTCCTCCACCTAACCTGAGACGCCGTTCACAATGTATGGAGCCTGCAGAAGTGTGAGAGGAAGCGCGACGCTGTAGGAGCCCTGGGAGTTGTAGCCCTAACGGGGGTCTTAGTGGCCTAAGTCGCGTAGTTGAAGCTGTACCATGGCAGGAACCTTCAAGATAAGCCACTGTAAATAAGCCTCCTCTCCTGATGCCAAGTATAAATAAAGCACCAGCTATGGTTTCCTTTGGTAATTTTCTTTTTCAGCGAACCGGCCGTATCTCACCGAGACAGGGTGACCCAAAAAGAAAAATTAATGATTTTCTTTTTAAATTTAGTAATTTATACATGAATAGGGGTTACTAACCTCTTGCTCCCGAATTTTAGTCGCCTCTTACGACACGCATGACTTACAGACGAATATTTTCCATCAAATATTTTTTATAAATTATATTTTATTGTTAATAATTCTCTTACTTGATAATAATTCAATTATAATCACAGAAATATTCACCCACAACTACACTTTGTTTTAGCTTTCGTAATAAAATTAGTCAGTTGGAGATAAAAGCCTTAATTAACGTCTCATTCTGAACCTACATCACTTACCAAGTTCTTAACTCTCTTGAAATATTTGTGTTCAATTATAATACGGACAGTACTTAAGAATGTTGATACATGGTTCAGTAACAGGACTGGATGATGAATTAAAATCTTGTGTAGCACCTCGGTATCTTTAGTATGGAAAAGTTTCGCCATCCAGTGGCTTCCTCAGTTCAGTAAGAGAGGAATGGTTGAAGATCAGATGGAGTTTGAGGTGATCAGTCCCTTAGCCTGGAGTCTATGTGATCAGTCCGTCAATTCTGAAGGACTCACCGTGGGAGCATCACATGGAGGGCGATGGTGAAGACGAGCCAGAGTGATGAACACCAGCACCACCAGCACCACCAGCACCACCATCACCACCAGCACCACCAGCACCACCAGCACCACCTGCACCATCACCAGTAACGTTCGGCGAGAGTCACTGTTATCAAGATTAACAGTCTGAACACATCGACATCAGTCTGAGAGACTGATTACCTCACAACGCCTCATCTTTCTCTGCACTGGACTGAAGAAGCCACTGGCTGGTGAAATGTTTCCAGAATAGACATATCCAAATGTTATGCAAGTGTCTTATTTATCAACTTGTTAGTTTTCTAAACCATTTATTCAATCACTGACAATCATCAACTGTATTACATAAAATTATTTACTTATTTATAGAGCATTTATGGTTTACTGAAAAAAAGCTGGTTGAGCATGACCTGAGTTTAGAAACAAAGACAGTCACTATGTCACAAAGACAGTCACTATGTCACAGACAGTCACTATATCACAAAGACAGTCACTATATAACAAAGACAGTCACTATATCACAAAGACAGTCACTATATCACAAAGACAGTCACTATGTCACAAAGACAGTCACTATATCACAAAGACAGTCACTATGTCACAAAGACAGTCACTATATCACAAAGACAGTCACTATGTCACAAAGACAGTCACTATATCACAAAGACAGTCACTATATCACAAAGACAGTCACTATGTCACAAAGACAGTCACTATATCACAAAGACAGTCACTATGTCACAAAGACAGTCACTATATCACAAAGACAGTCACTATGTCACAAAGACAGTCACTATATCACAAAGACAGTCACTATATCACAAAGACAGTCACTATGTCACAAAGACAGTCACTATGTCACAAAGACAGTCACTATGTCACAAAGACAGTCACTATATCACAAAGACAGTCACTATATCACAAAGACAGTCACTATATCACAAAGACAGTCACTATATCACAAAGACAGTCACTATGTCACAAAGACAGTCACTATGTCACAAAGACAGTCACTATGTCACAAAGACAGTCACTATCACAAAGACAGTCACTATGTCACAAAGACAGTCACTATGTCACAAAGACAGTCACTATGTCACAAAGACAGTCACTATGTCACAAAGACAGTCACTATGTCACAAAGACAGTCACTATATCACAAAGACAGTCACTATGTCACAAAGACAGTCACTATGTCACAAAGACAGTCACTATGTCACAAAGACAGTCACTATATCACAAAGACAGTCACTATGTCACAAAGACAGTCACTATGTCACAAAGACAGTCACTATATCACAAAGACAGTCACTATATCACAAAGACAGTCACTATGTCACAAAGACAGTCACTATGTCACAAAGACAGTCACTATGTCACAAAGACAGTCACTATGTCACAAAGACAGTCACTATGTCACAAAGACAGTCACTATGTCACAAAGACAGTCACTATGTCACAAAGACAGTCACTATGTCACAAAGACAGTCACTATGTCACAAAGACAGTCACTATGTCACAAAGACAGTCACTATGTCACAAAGACAGTCACTATGTCACAAAGACAGTCACTATGTCACAAAGACAGTCACTATGTCACAAAGACAGTCACTATATCACAAAGACAGTCACTATATCACAAAGACAGTCACTATGTCACAAAGACAGTCACTATGTCACAAAGACAGTCACTATGTCACAAAGACAGTCACTATGTCACAAAGACAGTCACTATGTCACAAAGACAGTCACTATGTCACAAAGACAGTCACTATGTCACAAAGACAGTCACTATATCACAAAGACAGTCACTATGTCACAAAGACAGTCACTATGTCACAAAGACAGTCACTATGTCACAAAGACAGTCACTATGTCACAAAGACAGTCACTATGTCACAAAGACAGTCACTATATCACAAAGACAGTCACTATATCACAAAGACAGTCACTATGTCACAAAGACAGTCACTATATCACAAAGACAGTCACTATGTCACAAAGACAGTCACTATGTCACAAAGACAGTCACTATGTCACAAAGACAGTCACTATATCACAAAGACAGTCACTATGTCACAAAGACAGTCACTATGTCACAAAGACAGTCACTATATCACAAAGACAGTCACTATGTCACAAAGACAGTCACTATATCACAAAGACAGTCACTATGTCACAAAGACAGTCACTATGTCACAAAGACAGTCACTATGTCACAAAGACAGTCACTATATCACAAAGACAGTCACTATGTCACAAAGACAGTCACTATGTCACAAAGACAGTCACTATGTCACAAAGACAGTCACTATGTCACAAAGACAGTCACTATATCACAAAGACAGTCACTATGTCACAAAGACAGTCACTATATCACAAAGACAGTCACTATGTCACAAAGACAGTCACTATGTCACAAAGACAGTCACTATGTCACAAAGACAGTCACTATATCACAAAGACAGTCACTATGTCACAAAGACAGTCACTATGTCACAAAGACAGTCACTATGTCACAAAGACAGTCACTATGTCACAAAGACAGTCACTATGTCACAAAGACAGTCACTATGTCACAAAGACAGTCACTATATCACAAAGACAGTCACTATGTCACAAAGACAGTCACTATGTCACAAAGACAGTCACTATATCACAAAGACAGTCACTATATCACAAAGACAGTCACTATATCACAAAGACAGTCACTATATCACAAAGACAGTCACTATATCACAAAGACAGTCACTATATCACAAAGACAGTCACTATGACAAATCATTCTATATTATTATTATCATAATAAAAAAGACGCGCTAAGCCAAAATCATTCTATATACATATTTTTTCCTTCTTGTAAAACATAATTTGAAAACTTAGGTTTATAGAACCTTTGATAAAAAATCGTGTATATACTTCGTAGTAATTTGAGTAGTAACATTTTGTTTATATCGTAAATAATGAGGCTGAGAAATAAATTCGAAATGTACTTTAGAAAAAAAAAATGTTGACGAGACTAATGGACTAAGTGACACTGGTGCCTGAAGGAGTTGACTTATATAATGATGTTTATCTGTGAAATGACGCAACGGAGAGGGTGAGTTTGTGTTTTTTTTTCCATTACGTGGCAGTGAATAGTGTTTGGTGTTTGTTGTGTGGGTGATGTTTAGCTGGTCTGATGTTTAGGTGATGATGGTCAGTGATAATTGCATGCGTGTTGTTCGTTGATTGTATTTTGGTAGACGAGGTTGATGGGGAAAGTTGGGAGAGCTCCTAATAACCTGTTCCAGGTAAAAACCCAGATTTATCATCAAGAACATCACCGTTACGTTATGCAGTACTGGTCGTCAGAGAGTAACTTTCTACGCTCCAAACTTGCTTACTTGTAATTTCCTAGAGAATCTTGAGTGTATATAAATATATGTATAAACCTATATCTTTCTTTTTTCAACAAACGGGCTGTATCCCACCGTGGCAGGGTGGCCCAAAAAGACAAACAAAAGTTTTACTTTTAAACTTTAGTAATCTATACAGAGGAAAGGGCAATTTAGTCGCCTCTTAAGACACGCATGGCTTACGGAGGAAGAATTCTGTTCCACTTCCCCATGAAGAATAAATATGTATATATTAGTCGTGCCGAATAGGTATAACTTGCGCAGACATTATATTGCAAATGACCCTCTGAGTAGAGTCGTTGAGTTTTACACCTCCAGGACTCAGCATAACCGGTTTCCCTGAATCTCTTCATAAATGTCAGGTGGTTCTGAAGCAGAATTAATTTAATTGGGGAGCATCACCTAACATCATCCCCGTGATGGATGCTTCCAGGAAGGCGCTTTACAAGAAGCACTACAACGAGACCATCTGTGCTTCGTTTCCAGTTAATTTGTATTGTATTTAGCTTTCCAGTGAGAGGTGAGACAAGTGTGTGAGAGGTGAGACAAGTGTGTGAGAGGTGAGACAAGTGTGTGAGAGGTGAGACAAGTGTGTGAGAGGTGAGACAAGTGTGTGAGAGGTGAGACAAGTGTGTGAGAGGTGAGACAAGTGTGTGAGAGGTGAGACAAGTGTGTGAGAGGTGAGACAAGTGTGTGAGAGGTGAGACAAGTGTGTGAGAGGTGAGACAAGTGTGTGAGAGGTGAGACAAGTGTGTGAGAGGTGAGACAAGTGTGTGAGAGGTGAGACAAGTGTGTGGGATCCAGATGAATGATGTAAAGAAGGCTCTCTTGTTTTAACTTTAGTTATAATAATATATTTGAAGTGATGGTCCCAGGCTGATTTACACCCAACGTTTTTAACTTTTTATATAGCTAGTAACATTTGAGAGAGAGAGAGAGAGAGAGAGAGAGAGAGAGAGAGAGAGAGAGAGAGAGAGAGAGAGAGACAGAGACAGAGAGACAGAGACAGAGACAGAGAATCAGAGAGGCAGGCAAGCACACTGATCTAGGTATGACAAGGAACACGCTAAACCAGACATGAACTCAAAAAGCAGGTTCAGCAGCGCAGCAGGTTCCAGAGGCTGTGTGACGTTAACATCAACACCGCCAACAGCGCTCCTTACGTTATTAAACATACAAAGGTCAATTTACCAGAGCAAGAGGCTCCTGTTTTCACACTTGCGCTCGCGCGCGCACGCACGCACACACACACACACACACACACACACACACACACACACACACACACACAAAATGAAATGATAGATTCATTTCCAGAAAAATTAGGACCAGGACTGTTCTTTTGGTTTATATAAATGACATAACAGATGGAATTAAGCCAGATATATCCTTATTTGCTGGGGATGTTAAAACAATGAGTAGAATAAAAAGAGTTGAGGAAGGATCAGGACAAACTGCAAGATTGTGAAAATTCAATTCCAGCATCTGCAAGATTGTGAAGATTCAATTCCAGCATCTGCAAGATTGTGAAGATTCAATTCCAGCATCTGCAAGATTGTGAAGATTCAATTCCAGCATCTGCAAGATTGTGAAGATTCAATTCCAGCATCTGCAAGATTGTGAAGATTCAATTCCAGCATCTGCAAGATTGTGAAGATTCAATTCCAGCATCTGCAAGATTGTGAAGATTCAATTCCAGCATCTGCAAGATTGTGAAGATTCAATTCCAGCACCTGCAAGATTGTGAAGATTCAATTCCAGCATCTGCAAGATTGTGAACATCGGGGAAGGAGCCACAAGAAGTAGTACAGAGAATAAACTCGTGGGACAGAGGCTATAAACCTCTCAAAGTGAAAAACCTATGGGTGAGCATAGCGTCAAGCATATCGCCAGAGGCTCACATCAGCCAAATAACTTCTGCTGCCAGAGCTCGATTGGCAAATTTAAGAGTGGCCTTCGGAAGCCTCAACAATGAGCCATCCCAGACTATTTATACAACATATCAGTCCTATCTTTGGGTAACACCAGCGTTACTATTAAGACACATGTGCAACATCTGGGTATCTTTATTGTAGACGTTTCGCCATCCAGTGGCTTTATCAATACAAATTCCAGGACATAACTTGAAGACAGTAGGACTATATACAGAAGATGAGGTAATCAGTCCCTCAACCTAGGAGTAGGTGCGAAGAGCACCGTAGTCGTGGAGATTCTGAAGCAGAAGTAAGGAGCATGGCGCTTGTATACTAACGTCAGGTGTAGCAGACGAGGGCATAGTCATTCTTCGTGCTCTTTGTGTCCTCAACATACGATTATTATTCACAATTAATCCTCAATATAAAAATATAAATTGAAGAAGTTTCGACATATTTTAGACCACCGTCGAGGGGCGAAAGAGAAAGAAAAGATGATAATGCAAGCAATTCAGGGCACTGGGAGGTTAGGCAGGTCAAGATCGTATCTTCTGGAGAATAATACATTTGATCAAATAATGAGAAAGGCAAATATGAGAAGATACAAAGCGTGGTATAAGATTCGTTTATGGAATGTTGTGTATAAGTTCCCATTCTACAAGACAGCTCTGGTGCCTGAAAAAAAACATCCACATAGAGAAGCCAGAGAGCGAAACGTTGTCAAAATAAAATGTCACATTAGTTGCATCTGTGTCCAGTTACGAAACATTTTGTCGGTAATTCTACCATTTTACTCAAAACGATGCTAATATTAGCAAATAATAATTTATTTACCGTCTACGTGCTCTCGTTCTCTCGCAAAAAATACAGTTTCAATATTACGTCTATATAAAATAAAACTTGAAGATTTTTCTTGTGAAGTAGCATCAACAATGGATGGATAAAGGTCAACACTGAGAAAATTGCAATACCAGTGAAATTATCGACAATATTGCAGATCAGATGCCGCAAAAAACCTTCGCTGAAAACGGCGAGTCAGTTCAATTATGGTTGTGGTTTCATGTATATGAATTCTGGGTATGTGTGTATCAGAGCTTCATACACGTGTCCTTTAGCCTCTTCTACTGTATAGTTCCATGTAAGCGGTTGTTTCTTAAATCCTCCTCACAGAAGCTGAATTTTCCTCTTAGTTTTACTTCTAACTGATGATAGATGTTCATACACAGTCAAGACAATATATGACATAAAACATTCTGTTAAACCCAACCCAAAGTGATCAAGCCACTTAATATTTCTTACCTTATTTTCTGGCTTTCCACAATTTTTTTTGTCATTGTTCTTTCCTTCCACATTTCTCACCCTCTATTTCTTGTCATTCTTCTTATGGTCGAAAAAAAAGTCGTCTAGCACAAGGCTGACAGAAGACATTGTTGATAACGAAAACGGTTTAGTGTAATTACAACTTGGATTAAAATATTCATTTGTTCTTAGTTACTTCATCCGTAATTACATTCGTAAGGTTTATGTATTCATTATTTATCGGAACTGAATGCATGTCATGGTAATGTTCAGGTTATGAATTCTAAAAAAAAATAAGCAAAATATCTTAACGTGAGTGTTGGATGCATAGAAGGAAAAATTTATGTCGTTAAATGTTTACGCCTGGTCAAGTAAGGTTCGTGCAATTCGAGACGCCTACTTGGTGGGCTCCAGTTTATATCAAGTAAACAGAACGCATGGCAACAAAATGTAGCAAATTGGCCATGCTACCGTTCTGCTCTGCTGCCTTCACAAATTTCGTAACTTATGTCTCTACAGCATCAACATTGACCTCTCTTTTCGACGGTATTGTGAGGAAACTCGCCGTGGTGGAGTGTTGTGTGTATATAAGAGAAGCAGACACTGTCACCTTTATCATTTTCTCAACAGTCACCAAGATGACAGCCAAGGTACGTCTGGTGCTCTACCACACTTCACTTCTTCATAATATTCGTTCACTATAAGAATGTAATGGAGTCAGTAGTTTATCACGTCGAGAGAAGCATTTACATCTAAGATCAGAAAAAGTATTGGGGTATTGAAAACCTTTAACTTTTTGCTAACATCTGAGCTTTGGTCACAACTCAGTTTTTTTTCTGTTAAGTTACTAGTAACTAAATAATGTAAAGGAGAAAAATATAAAAATATCTTTCAGTAAAATACAATTACAATTCCACATTTACCTTAACCCAAAAATCATGCTTTGAACACACACGCTAACTTGAGTCTTCAGTTATGCTGCCTAAAATGAACACAACCTGCACTAAGGCTCCTGCATAGGACAATTTTCCTCCTCTGAGACTGGTGTTTGAAGGTGAACACTGAAGGCTGGTCTCTTCACCAACAGGTCATTGTGTTAGCTGTGTTGGTGGCAGCCGCCATGGCTCGCCCACGGCCACAGTACTACGGTGCTCCGGCACCCGTGCCCATCCGCCCTGCCCCATTCCACAACCGCCCCTCACCAATTCCCGCCCCTTCTTATGCTCCTAGCTATAGCCGTCCAGCACCTGTGCCCCTGGTAAGTACTTCAATACACGTTTCCATTTTCCTGCTGTGAACTGCTAATATTAATCTCCAAAAGTATTCTTTATATTTTGTTAAATTTCTGCGCTTAGTTCAGTTGCAACAATATCCACCAGCAGACGCAATAAGTGTCCCCTGACATGGGTCTCAGTCATATAGATGACCCGTTTAAGATTAAAAGATTTTCCACATCTTTCATCTTCCCCTCAGGGTCCTGCTCAGTACAACTTCGACTACTCCGTGAGTGACAACTTCGGTAACGACTTCGGCCATCAAGAAAATCGTAACGGCTACAACACCCAGGGGACTTACTACGTCCAGCTCCCTGACGGTCGCCTGCAGAAGGTGACTTATGTTGTAAACGGCGACTCCGGCTACGTTGCCCAAGTTGAATATCAAGGAGAAGCCAAGTACCCGGCCTACCATCCCGCCCCATCTTACCACCCCGCTCCCAGCTACGGCTAATCTCAGTGCAACATTTGGACATTTAATGACATGGTTATTATAGAGAAAAGTTAATCTATAATTAAAATTTAATTATATTACAGAGGAAACTAATATAAGAATGTAAAGCTAATTTACGAATGAAATGTAAGGTGAAATTAAAATTCATTATGAACAGTTACACATACGTTTAATTCCTAATTAAAGTAACTTACGCTGATCTAAGTTATATAAAATATGAACGTATCAACGTTAATGTAACTTATATTTCCATTTTATATGATACTAATATAACCTAAGAATACTGGAAGAATGAGTAATATTTAACACAATATGTTATCATGTATAAATATATGGATGCCAAAACAAGAACCAGTTCGTGTATATCTTTCATTATCATCCGCATGTCTGGTTCTCTAGGTTCTCCTTTGGTGATAAATACAAATTATCAAAGACAATTCCTTTGCATATACAAAGACACATACAGTTTATGATTTTTGCATAATATATATATATATCGTGCCGAATAGGCAGAACTTGCGATCTTGGCTTAAATAACAACGTTCATCTTGCCATATAGGACAAGTGAAAATTTGTGTATGCAATAATTTCGCCAAAATCATTCTGAACCTAACGAAAAAAAAATATTTCACTGTGTTTGTTTAGTATTAAATTATTGTAAACAAATCTAAAATATAATTAGTCGGGTTAGGCTAAAATAAATTGTTCTTGTTACAATAAGGTTAGGTAAGTTTTCTAAGTTCCTTTTGGTGTAAAATTAAATTTTTTTACATCAACATTAATGAAAAAAATATCTTTAAACGTATAAGAGAAAATTTTAGAAAGGACTTAATTTTAAATAAATTCTTGCTAAGTGACCAGTTTTACATATTCGGCACGACATATATATATATATATATATATATATATATATATATATATATATATATATATATATATATATATATATATATATATATATATATATGCAATAAGATCACAGTAAACAGGTGATTTCAAAATATGCAAAACAACCACTCTGAAAGAATAGAGAAATTCCAAGCGCTTTCGTGACTACTCACATTATCAAGGAACTATCAAGTTCCTTGATAATGTGAGTAGTCACGACAGCGCTTGGAATTTCTCTATTCTTTCAGAGGGGGTGTTTTGCATATATATATATATATATATATATATATATATATATATATATATATATATATATATATATATATATATATATATATATATATATATATATATGTCTTGCCGAATAGGCAGAATTTGCGAATTTGGCTTAAATAGCAACGCTCATCTTGCCATACAGGACAAGTGAAAATTTGTGTATGCAATAATTTCGCCAAAATCATTCTGAACCTAACGAAAACAAATTATTTCACAGTGTTTGTTTAGTATTAAATTACTGTAAACAAATCTAAAATATATTTAGTTGGGTTAGGCTAAAATAAATTGTTCTTGTTGTAATAAGGTTAGGTAAGTCTTCTAAGATTCTTTTGGTGCAAAATTAAAAAAAATTACATTAACGTTAATGAAAAAAATATATCTTTAAACGTATAAGAGAAAATTTCAGAAAGGACTTAATTTTAAATGAGTTCTTGCTAATTGACCAGTTTTACATATTCGACACGACATATATGTATATATATATATATATATATATATATATATATATATATATATATATATATATATATATATATATGTAGGTACCTAGGGATTGGCAGAGAGCATGCATAGTTCCTTTGTATAAAGGCAAAGGGGACAAAAGAGAGTGCAAAAATTATAGGGGGATAAGTCTGTTGAGTATACCTGGTAAAGTGTATGGTAGAGTTATTATTGAAAGAATTAAGAGTAAGACGGAGAATAGGATAGCAGATGAACAAGGAGGCTTTAGGAAAGGTAGCGGGTGTGTGGACCAGGTGTTTACAGTGAAACATATAAGTGAACAGTATTTAGATAACGCTAAAGTGGTCTTTGTGGCATTTGTGGATTTGGAAAAGGCGTATGACAGGGTGGATAGGGGGGCAATGTGGCAGATGTTGCAAGTGTATGGTGTAGGAGGTAAGTTACTGAAAGCAGTGAAGAGTTTTTACGAGGATAGTGAGGCTCAAGTTAGAGTATGTAGGAAAGAGGGAAATTATTTCCCAGTAAAAGTAGGCCTTAGACAAGGATGTGTGATGTCACCGTGGTTGTTCAATATTTTTATAGATGGGGTTGTAAGAGAAGTAAATGCAAGGGTCATGGCAAGAGGCGTGGAGTTAAAAGATAAAGAATCATACACAAAGTGGGAGTTGTCACAGTTGCTCTTTGCTGATGACACTGTGCTCTTGGGAGATTCTGAAGAGAAGTTGCAGAGATTGGTGGATGAATTTGGTAGGGTGTGCAAAAGAAGAAAATTAAAAGTGAATACAGGAAAGAGTAAGGTTATGAGGATAACAAAAAGATTAGGTGATGAAAGATTGGATATAAGATTGGAGGGAGAGAGTATGGAGGAGGTGAATGTATTCAGATATTTGGGAGTGGACGTGTCAGCGGATGGGTCTATGAAGGATGAGGTGAATCATAGAATTGATGAGGGGAAAAGGGTGAGTGGTGCACTTAGGAGTCTGTGGAGACAAAGAACTTTGTCTTTGGAGGCAAAGAGGGGAATGTATGAGAGTATAGTTTTACCAACGCTCTTATATGGTGTGAAACATGGGTGATGAATGTTGCAGCGAAGAGAAGGCTGGAGGCAGTGGAGATGTCATGTCTGAGGGCAATGTGTGGTGTGAATATAATATAGAGAATTCGTAGTTTGGAAGTTAGGAGGAGGTGCGGGATTACAAAAACTGTTGTCCACAGGGCTGAGGAAGGGTTGTTGAGGTGGTTCGGACATGTAGAGAGAATGGAGCGAAACAGAATGACTTCAAGAGTGTATCAGTCTGTAGTGGAAGGAAGGCGGGGTAGGGGTCGGCCTAGGAAAGGTTGGAGGGAGGGGGTAAAGGAGGTTTTGTGTTCGAGGGGCTTGGACTTCCAGCAGGCATACGTGAGCGTGTTTGATAGGAGTGAATGGAGACAAATTGTTTTTAATACTTGACGTGTTGTTGGAGTGTGAGCAAAGTAACATTTATGAAGGGGCTCAGGGAAACGGCAGGCCGGACTTGAGTCCTGGAGATGGGAAGTACAGTGCCTGCACTCTGAAGGAGGGGTGTTAATGTTGCAGTTTAAAAACTGTAGTGTAAAGCACCCTTCTGGCAAGACAGTGATGGAGTGAATGATGGTGAAAGTTTTTCTTTTTCGGGCCACCCTGCCTTGGTGGGAATCGGCCAGTGTGATAATAATAAATATATATATATTATATAAATGTATATATATATATATATATATATATATATATATATATATATATATATATATATATATATATATATATATATATAAGGTAATTATGTTGTCACTTTCTTCTTGATTAAGACAGTTAACCATGATCTCTTCTTTTTAAATTATTTAAATTCTCTATCTACAAATTACTTTTATCCCAAAATAATTTTTGAAAGAACTGTAGGTACACTCAGTAAGTCACTGTAGAGAAGACAAACTTATACAAATTTAGCTCGTCTTCATTACCAGTATCGAAAAAAAAAATAATTTTGACAGCAGTTAAACAAGTCTTCATAATGTAAAGCCTCTTTTAATTTATACTTATGTTTATCTGCATCCTGAATTAAAATTATTGAAATGTACTCTTAGTTCTAATGAAAATACATGTAATAAGCTATTAAACAGACTGCTTATACCCACTATTAGAGATAATACATGTAATAAGCTATTAAACAGACTGCTTATCCCCACTATTAGAGATAATACATGTAATAAGCTATTAAACAGACTGCTTATACCCACTATTAGAGATAATGGATAATATATGTAATAAGCATCTAAACAGATTGCTAATACCCACTATTAAAATTGCAACAGGTAATGAAGTTATCATTTATCTCTGTAAATTATGAAGGTCCACGTATTTGTACATTAAGAAATCAGGTTAATTTGTTATCCTTGGGCTTCCCTACGCTTGATATTTCAACCTATAAATATTACGCGAAAGTTATTAATATTTATAGCTTATAACATTGTATAACATTGTTGAGCTGTAGTTAACATGTGTATTTAACTGTAATTGTTATACAGATTGATAAGAATTACAATGACAGAGGGTCGCTCCTATAAAGCAGGGAAATCGTTATTAAAACTAAGTTTACGGCAGTTATTGACCACATTTAAGTCTGTAGTGTGTCTTGCAAGACTGTAGTGTGTCTTGTAGGACTGTAGTGTGTCTTGTAATACTATAGTGTGTCTTGTAAGACTGTAGTGTGTCTTGTAAGACTGTAGTGTGTCTTGTAAGACTGTAGTGTGTCTTGTAGGACTGTAGTGTGTCTTGTAATACTATAGTGTGTCTTGCAAGACTGTAGTGTGTCTTGTAGGACTGTAGTGTGTCTTGTAATACTATAGTGTGTCTTGTAAGACTGTAGTGTGTCTTGTAAGACTGTAGTGTGTCTTGTAGGACTGTAGTGTGTCTTGTAGGACTGTAGTGTGTCTTGTAATACTATAGTGTGTCTTGTAAGACTGTAGTGTGTCTTGTAAGACTGTAGTGTGTCTTGTAGGACTGTAGTGTGTCTTGTAATACTATAGTGTGTCTTGTAAGACTGTAGTGTGTCTTGTAAGACTGTAGTGTGTCTTGAAAGACTACAGTGTGTCTTGTAAAACTGTAGTGTGTCTTGTAAGAGAGTAGTGTGTTTTGTAAGACACTAGTGTGTCTTGTAAGACTGTAGTGTGTCTTGTAAGACTGTAGTGTGTCTCATAAAACTGTAGTGTGTCTCGTAAGACTGTACTGTGTCTTGTAAGACTGTATTGTGTCTTGCAAGACTGTAGTGTGCCTTGTAAGACTGTAGTGTGTCTTGTAAGACGGTAGTGTGTCTATTAAGTCTGTAGTGTGTCTTGTAAGACTGTATTGTGTCTTGCAAGACTGTAGTGTGTCTTGTAAGACTATAGTGTGTCTTGTAAGACTGTAGTGTGTCTTGTAAGGCTGTAGTGTGTCTTGTAAGACTATAGTGTGTCTTGTAAGACTATAGTGTGTCTTGTAAGACTACAGTGTGTCTTGTAAGACTGTAGTGTGTCTTGTAAGACTGTAGTGTGTCTTGTGAGACTATAGTGTGTCTTGTAAGACTGTAGAGTGTCTTGTAAGACTGTAGTGTGTCTTGTGAGACTGTAGTGTGTCTTGTAAGGCTGTAGTGTGTCTTGTAAGACTGTAGTGTGTCTTGTAAGACAGTAGTGTGCCTTGTAAGTCTACAGAGTGTCTTGTAAGAATGTAGTGTGTCTTGTAAGAATACAGTGTGTCTTATAAGACTGTAGTGTGTCTTGTAAGACTGTAGTGTGTGTTGTAAGACTGTAGTGTGTATTGTAAGACTGTAGTGTGTCTATTAAGTCTGTAGTGTGTCTTACAAGACTGTAGTGTGTCTTGCAAGACTGTAGTGTGTCTTGTAAGACTGTAGTGTGTCTTGTAAGACTGTAGTGTGTCTTGTAAGACTGTAGTGTGTCTTGTAAGACTGTAGTGTGTCTTGTAAGACTGTAGTGTGTCTTGTAAGACTGTAGTGTGTCTTGTAAGACTGTAGTGTGTCTTGTAAGAATGTAGTGTGTCTTGTAAGGCTGTAGTGTGTCTTGTAAGACTATAGTGTGTCTTGTAAGACTGTAGTGTGTCTTGTAAGACTGTAGTGTGTCTTGAAAGACTACAGTGTGTCTTGTAAGACTGTAGTGTGTCTTGTAAGACTGTAGTGTATCTTGTAAGACTGTAGTGTGTCTTGTAAGACTGTAGTGTGTCTTGTAAGACTGTAGTGTGTCTTGTAAGACTGTAGTGTGTCTTGTAAGACTGTAGTGTGTCTTGCAAGACTGTAGTGTGTCTTGTAAGACTGTAGTGTGTCTTGTAAGACTGTAGTGTGTCTTGAAAGACTACAGTGTGTCTTGTAAGACTGTAGTGTGTCTCATAAGACTGTAGTGTGTCTTGTAAGACTGTACTGTGTCTTGTAAGACTGTAGTGTGTCTTGTAAGACTGTATTGTGTCTTGCAAGACTGTAGTGTGTCTTGTAAGACAGTAGTGTGTCTATTAAGTCTGTAGTGTGTCTTGCAAGACTGTAATGTATCTTGCAAGACTGTAGTGTGTCTTGTAAGACTGTAGTGTGTCTTGTAAGACTGTAGTGAGTCTTGTAAGACTGTAGTGTGTCTTGTAAGACTGTAGTGTGTCTTGTAAGACTGTAGTGTGTCTTGTAAGACTGAAGTGTGTCTTGTAAGACTGTAGTATGTATTGTAAGACTCTAGTGTGTCTTGTAAGACAGTAGTGTGCCTTGTAAGACTACAGTGTGTCTTGCAAGACTGTAGTGTGTCTTGTAAGACTACATTGTGTCTTGTAAGACTGAAGTGTGTCTTGTAAGACTGTAGTGTGTCTTGTAAGACTGCAGTGTGTATTGTAAGACTGTAGTGTGTCTTGTAAGACTGTAGTGTGTCTTGTAAGACTGGAGTGTGTCTTGTAGGACTGTAGTGTGTCTTGTAAGACTGTAGTGTGTCTTGTAAGACTGTAGTGTGTCTTGTAAGACCATTGTGTGTCTATTAAGACTGTAGTGTGTCTTGTAAGACTGTAGTGTGTCTTGTAAGACTGTAGTGTGTCTTGTAAGACTGTAGTGTGTCTTGTAAGACTGTAGTGTGTCTATTAAGACTGTAGTGTGTCTTGCAAGGCTGCAGTGTGTCTTGTAAGTCTGTAGTGTGTCTTGTAAGACTACAGTGTGTCTTGTAAGACTGTAGTGTGTCTTGTAAGACTGTAGTGTGTTTTGTAAGACTCTTGTGTGTCTTGTAAGACTGTTTTGTGTCTTGTAAGACTGTAGTGTGTCTTGTAAGACTGTAGTGTGTCTATTAAGTCTGTAGTGTGTCTTGCAAGACTGTAGTGTGTCTTGCAAGACTGTAGTGTGTCTTGTAAGACTGTAGTGTGTCTTGTAAGACTATAGTGTGTCTTGTAAGACTGTAGTGTGTCTTGTAAGACTGTAGTGTGTCTTGTAAGACTGTAGTGTGTCTTTTAAGACGCTAGTGTGTCTTGTAAGACTGTAGTGTGTCTTGTAAGACTGTAGTATGTCTTCTAAGACTGTAGTGTGTCTTGTAAGACAGTAGTGTGCCTTGTAAGACTACAGTGTGTCTTGCAAGACTGTAGTGTGTCTTGTAAGACTGCAGTGTGTCTTGTAAGACTGATGTATGTCTTGTAAGACTGTAGTGTGTCTTGTAAGACTATAGTGTGTCTTGCAAGACTGTAGTGTGTCTTGTAAGACTATAGTGTGTCTTGTAAGACTGTAGTGTGTCTTGTAAGACTGTAGTGTGTCTTGTAAGACTGTAGTGTGTCTTGTGAGACTGTAGTGTGTCTTGTAAGGCTGTAGTGTGTCTTGTAAGACTGTAGTGTGTCTATTAAGTCTGTAGTGTGTCTTACAAGACTGTAGTGTGTCTTGCAAGACTGTAGTGTGTCTTGTAAGACTGTAGTGTGCCTATTAAGTCTGTAGTGTGTCTTACAAGACTGTAGTGTGTCTTGCAAGACTGTAGTGTGTCTTGTAAGACTGTAATGTATCTTGCAAGACTGTAGTGTGTCTTGTAAGACTGTAGTGTGTCTTGTAAGACTGTAGTGTGTCTTGTAAGACTGTAGTGTGTCTTGTAACACTGTAGTGTGTCTTGTAAGACACTAGTGTGTCTTGTAAGACTGTAGTGTGTCTTGTAAGACTGTAGTATGTCTTGTAAGACTCTAGTGTGTCTTGTAAGATAGTAGTGTGCCTTGTAAGACTACAGTGTGTCTTGCAAGACTGTAGTGTGTCTTGCAAGACTACATTGTGTCTTGTAAGACTGAAGTGTGTCTTGTAAGACTGTAGTGTGTCTTGTAAGACTGTAGTGTGTATTGTGAGACTATAGTGTGTCTTGTAAGACTGTAGTGTGTCTTGTAAGACTGGAGTGTGTCTTGCAGGACTGTAGTGTGTCTTGTAAGACTGTAGTGTGTCTTGTAAGACTGTAGTGTGTCTTGTAAGACTGTAGTGTGTCTTGTAAGACCATTGTGCGTCTATTAAGACTGTAGTGTGTCTTGTAAGACTGTAGTGTGTCTTGTAAGACTGTAGTGTGTCTTGTAAGACTGTAGTGTGTCTTGTAAGACTGTAGTGTGTCTATTAAGACTGTAGTGTGTCTTGTAAGGCTGCAGTGTGTCTTGTAAGTCTGTAGTGTGTCACGTAAGACTACAGTGTGTCTTGTAAGACTGTAGTGTGTCTTGTAAGACTGTAGTGTGTCTTGTAAGACTGTAGTGTGTCTTGTAAGACTGTAGTGTGTCTTGTAAGACTGTAGTGTGTCTTGTAAGACTGTAGTGTGTCTATTAAGACTGTAGTGTGTCTTGTAAGGCTGTAGTGTGTCTTGTAAGACTGTAGTGTGTCTTGTAAGATGCTAGTGTGTCTTGTAAGACTGTAGTGTCTTGTAAGACTGTAGTGTCTTGTAAGACTGTAGTGTGTCTTGTAAGACTGTAGTGTGTCTTGTAAGACTGTAGTGTGTCTTGCAAGACCATTGTGCGTCTATTAAGACTGTAGTGTGTCTTGTAAGACTGTAGTGTGTCTTGTAAGACTGTAGTGTGTCTTGTAAGGCTGCAGTGTGTCTTGTAAGTCTGTAGTGTGTCTTGTAAGACTGTAGTGTGTCTTGTAAGACTGTAGTGTGTCTCACAAGACTGTAGTGTGTCTTGTAAGACTGTATTGTGTCTTGCAAGACTGTAGTGTGCCTTGCAAGACTGAAGCGTGTCTTGTAAGATGGTAGTGTGTCTATTAAGTCTGCAGTGTGTCTTGCAAGACTGTAGTGTGTCTTGTAAGACTGTAGTGTGTCTTGTAAGACTGTAGTGTGTCTTGTAAGACTGTAGTGTGTCTTGTAAGACTGTAGTGTGTCTTGTAAGATGCTAGTGTGTCTTGTAAGACTGTAGTGTCTTGTAAGACTGTAGTGTCTTGTAAGACTGTAGTATGTCTTGTAAGACAGTAGTGTGCCTTGTAAGACTACAGTGTGTCTTGCAAGACTGTAGTGTGTCTTGTAAGACTGTAGTGTGTCTTGTAAGACTGAAGTGTGTCTTGTAAGACTGTAGTGTGTCTTGTAAGACTGTAGTTTGTCTTGTAACACTGTAGTGTGTCTTGCAAGACTGTAGTGTGTCTTGCAGGACTGTAGTGTGTCTTGTAAGGCTGTAGTGTTCCTTGTAAGACTGTAGTGTGTCTCGTAAGACTGTAGTGTGTCTTGTAAGACTGCAGTGTGTCTTGTAAGACTGCAGTGAGCCTTTTAAGACTGTAGTGTGTCTTGTAAGACTGTAGTGTGTCTTGCAAGACTGTAGTGTGTCTTGTAAGACTGTAGTGTGTCTTGTAAGACTGTAGTGTGTCTTGCATGACTGTAGTGTGTCTTGTAAGACTGTAGTGTGTCTTGTAGGACTGTAGTGTGTCTTGTAAGACTGTAATTTGTCTTGTAAGACTGTAGTGTGTCTTGTAAGACCATTGTGTGTCTATTAAGACTGTAGTGTGTCTTGTAAGACTGTAGTGTGTCTTGTAAGACTGTAGTGTGTCTATTAAGACTGTAGTGTGTCTTGTAAGGCTGCAGTGTGTCTTGTAAGACTGTAGTGTGTCTTGTAAGACTGTAGTGTGTCTTGTAAGGCTGCAGTGTGTCTTGTAAGTCTGTAGTGTGTCTTGTAAGACTGTAGTGTGTCTTGTAAGACTGTAGTGTGTCTTGTAAGACTGTAGTGTGTCTTGTAAGATGCTAGTGTGTCTTGTAAGACTGTAGTGTCTTGTAAGACTGTAGTATGTCTTGTAAGACAGTAGTGTGCCTTGTAAGACTACAGTGTGTCTTGCAAGACTGTAGTGTGTCTTGTAAGACTGTAGTGTGTCTTGTAAGACTGAAGTGTGTCTTGTAAGACTGTAGTGTGTCTTGTAAGACTGTAGTTTGTCTTGTAACACTGTAGTGTGTCTTGCAAGACTGTAGTGTGTCTTGCAGGACTGTAGTGTGTCTTGTAAGGCTGTAGTGTTCCTTGTAAGACTGTAGTGTGTCTCGTAAGACTGTAGTGTGTCTTGTAAGACTGCAGTGTGTCTTGTAAGACTGCAGTGAGCCTTTTAAGACTGTAGTGTGTCTTGTAAGACTGTAGTGTGTCTTGCAAGACTGTAGTGTGTCTTGTAAGACTGTAGTGTGTCTTGCATGACTGTAGTGTGTCTTGTAAGACTGTAGTGTGTCTTGTAGGACTGTAGTGTGTCTTGTAAGACTGTAATTTGTCTTGTAAGACTGTAGTGTGTCTTGTAAGACCATTGTGTGTCTATTAAGACTGTAGTGTGTCTTGTAAGACTGTAGTGTGTCTTGTAAGACTGTAGTGTGTCTTGTAAGACTGTAGTGTGTCTTGTAAGACTGTAGTTTGTCTTGTAACACTGTAGTGTGTCTTGCAAGACTGTAGTGTGTCTTGCAAGACTGTAGAGTGTCTTGTAAGGCTGTAGTGTTCCTTGTAAGACTGTAGTGTGTCTTGTAAGACTGTAGTGTGTCTTGTAAGACTGCAGTGTGTCTTGTAAGACTGCAGTGAGCCTTGTAAGACTATAGTGTGTCTTGTAAGACTGTAGTGTGTCTTGTAAGACTGTAGTGTGTTTTGTAAGACTGTAGTTTGTCTTGTAAGACTACAGTGTGTCTTGTAAGACTGTAGTGTGTCTCGTAAGACAGTAGTGTGTCTTGCAAGACTGTAGTGTGTCATGCAAGACTGTAGTGTGTCTTTTAAGACTGTAGTGTGTCTTGCAAGACTGTAGTGTGTCTTGTAAGACTGTAGTGTGTCTTGTAAGACTGTAGTGTGTCTATTAAGTCTGTAGTGTGTCTTGCAAGACTGTAGTGTGTCTTGTAAGACTGTAGTGTGCCTAGTAAGACTGTAGTGTGTCTTGTAAGACTGTAGTGTGTCTTGTAAGACTGTAGTGTGTCTTGTAAGACTGTAGTGTGTCTTGTAAGACTGTAGTGTGTCTTGTAAGACTGTAGTGTGTCTTGTAAGACTGTAGTGTGTCTTGTAAGACTGTAGTGTGTCTTGTAAGACTGTAGTGTGTCTTGTAAGACTGTAGTGTGTCTTGTAAGACTGTAGTGTGTCTTGTAAGACTGTAGTGTGTCTTGTAAGACTGTAGTGTGTCTTGTAAGACTGTAGTGTGTCTTGTAAGACTGTAGTGTGTCTTGTAAGACTGTAGTGTGTCTTGTAAGACTGTAGTGTGTCTTGTAAGACTGTAGTGTGTCTTGTAAGACTGTAGTGTGTCTTGTAAGACTGTAGTGTGTCTTGTAAGACTGTAGTGTGTCTTGTAAGACTGTAGTGTGTCTTGTAAGACTGTAGTGTGTCTTGTAAGACTGTAGTGTGTCTTGTAAGACTGTAGTGTGTCTTGTAAGACTGTAGTGTGTCTTGTAAGACTGTAGTGTGTCTTGTAAGACTGTAGTGTGTCTTGTAAGACTGTAGTGTGTCTTGTAAGACTGTAGTGTGTCTTGTAAGACTGTAGTGTGTCTTGTAAGACTGTAGTGTGTCTTGTAAGACTGTAGTGTGTCTTGTAAGACTGTAGTGTGTCTTGTAAGACTGTAGTGTGTCTTGTAAGACTGTAGTGTGTCTTGTAAGACTGTAGTGTGTCTTGTAAGACTGTAGTGTGTCTTGTAAGACTGTAGTGTGTCTTGTAAGACTGTAGTGTGTCTTGTAAGACTGTAGTGTGTCTTGTAAGACTGTAGTGTGTCTTGTAAGACTGTAGTGTGTCTTGTAAGACTGTAGTGTGTCTTGTAAGACTGTAGTGTGTCTTGTAAGACTGTAGTGTGTCTTGTAAGACTGTAGTGTGTCTTGTAAGACTGTAGTGTGTCTTGTAAGACTGTAGTGTGTCTTGTAAGACTGTAGTGTGTCTTGTAAGACTGTAGTGTGTCTTGTAAGACTGTAGTGTGTCTTGTAAGACTGTAGTGTGTCTTGTAAGACTGTAGTGTGTCTTGTAAGACTGTAGTGTGTCTTGTAAGACTGTAGTGTGTCTTGTAAGACTGTAGTGTGTCTTGTAAGACTGTAGTGTGTCTTGTAAGACTGTAGTGTGTCTTGTAAGACTGTAGTGTGTCTTGTAAGACTGTAGTGTGTCTTGTAAGACTGTAGTGTGTCTTGTAAGACTGTAGTGTGTCTTGTAAGACTGTAGTGTGTCTTGTAAGACTGTAGTGTGTCTTGTAAGACTGTAGTGTGTCTTGTAAGACTGTAGTGTGTCTTGTAAGACTGTAGTGTGTCTTGTAAGACTGTAGTGTGTCTTGTAAGACTGTAGTGTGTCTTGTAAGACTGTAGTGTGTCTTGTAAGACTGTAGTGTGTCTTGTAAGACTGTAGTGTGTCTTGTAAGACTGTAGTGTGTCTTGTAAGACTGTAGTGTGTCTTGTAAGACTGTAGTGTGTCTTGTAAGACTGTAGTGTGTCTTGTAAGACTGTAGTGTGTCTTGTAAGACTGTAGTGTGTCTTGTAAGACTGTAGTGTGTCTTGTAAGACTGTAGTGTGTCTTGTAAGACTGTAGTGTGTCTTGTAAGACTGTAGTGTGTCTTGTAAGACTGTAGTGTGTCTTGTAAGACTGTAGTGTGTCTTGTAAGACTGTAGTGTGTCTTGTAAGACTGTAGTGTGTCTTGTAAGACTGTAGTGTGTCTTGTAAGACTGTAGTGTGTCTTGTAAGACTGTAGTGTGTCTTGTAAGACTGTAGTGTGTCTTGTAAGACTGTAGTGTGTCTTGTAAGACTGTAGTGTGTCTTGTAAGACTGTAGTGTGTCTTGTAAGACTGTAGTGTGTCTTGTAAGACTGTAGTGTGTCTTGTAAGACTGTAGTGTGTCTTGTAAGACTGTAGTGTGTCTTGTAAGACTGTAGTGTGTCTTGTAAGACTGTAGTGTGTCTTGTAAGACTGTAGTGTGTCTTGTAAGACTGTAGTGTGTCTTGTAAGACTGTAGTGTGTCTTGTAAGACTGTAGTGTGTCTTGTAAGACTGTAGTGTGTCTTGTAAGACTGTAGTGTGTCTTGTAAGACTGTAGTGTGTCTTGTAAGACTGTAGTGTGTCTTGTAAGACTGTAGTGTGTCTTGTAAGACTGTAGTGTGTCTTGTAAGACTGTAGTGTGTAAGACTGTAGTGTGTCTTGTAAGACTGTAGTGTGTCTTGTAAGACTGTAGTGTGTCTTGTAAGACTGTAGTGTGTCTTGTAAGACTGTAGTGTGTCTTGTAAGACTGTAGTGTGTCTTGTAAGACTGTAGTGTGTCTTGTAAGACTGTAGTGTGTCTTGTAAGACTGTAGTGTGTCTTGTAAGACTGTAGTGTGTCTTGTAAGACTTGTAAGAGTGTGTCTTGTAAGACTGTAGTGTGTCTTGTAAGACTGTAGTGTGTCTTGTAAGACTGTAGTGTGTCTTGTAAGACTGTAGTGTGTCTTGTAAGACTGTAGTGTGTCTTGTAAGACTGTAGTGTGTCTTGTAAGACTGTAGTGTGTCTTGTAAGACTGTAGTGTGTCTTGTAAGACTGTAGTGTGTCTTGTAAGACTGTAGTGTGTCTTGTAAGACTGTAGTGTGTCTTGTAAGACTGTAGTGTGTCTTGTAAGACTGTAGTGTGTCTTGTAAGACTGTAGTGTGTCTTGTAAGACTGTAGTGTGTCTTGTAAGACTGTAGTGTGTCTTGTAAGACTGTAGTGTGTCTTGTAAGACTGTAGTGTGTCTTGTAAGACTGTAGTGTGTCTTGTAAGACTGTAGTGTGTCTTGTAAGACTGTAGTGTGTCTTGTAAGACTGTAGTGTGTCTTGTAAGACTGTAGTGTGTCTTGTAAGACTGTAGTGTGTGTAAGACTGTAGTGTGTCTTGTAAGACTGTAGTGTGTCTTGTAAGACTGTAGTGTGTCTTGTAAGACTGTAGTGTGTCTTGTAAGACTGTAGTGTGTGTCTGTAGTTGTCTTAAGACTGTAGTGTGTCTTGTAAGACTGTAGTGTGTCTTGTAAGACTGTAGTGTGTCTTGTAAGACTGTAGTGTGTCTTGTAAGACTGTAGTGTGTCTTGTAAGACTGTAGTGTGTCTTGTAAGACTGTAGTGTGTCTTGTAAGACTGTAGTGTGTCTTGTAAGACTGTAGTGTGTCTTGTAAGACTGTAGTGTGTCTTGTAAGACTGTAGTGTGTCTTGTAAGACTGTAGTGTGTCTTGTAAGACTGTAGTGTGTCTTGTAAGACTGTAGTGTGTCTTGTAAGACTGTAGTGTGTCTTGTAAGACTGTAGTGTGTCTTGTAAGACTGTAGTGTGTCTTGTAAGACTGTAGTGTGTCTTGTAAGACTGTAGTGTGTCTTGTAAGACTGTAGTGTGTCTTGTAAGACTGTAGTGTGTCTTGTAAGACTGTAGTGTGTCTTGTAAGACTGTAGTGTGTCTTGTAAGACTGTAGTGTGTCTTGTAAGACTGTAGTGTGTCTTGTAAGACTGTAGTGTGTCTTGTAAGACTGTAGTGTGTCTTGTAAGACTGTAGTGTGTCTTGTAAGACTGTAGTGTGTCTTGTAAGACTGTAGTGTGTCTTGTAAGACTGTAGTGTGTCTTGTAAGACTGTAGTGTGTCTTGTAAGACTGTAGTGTGTCTTGTAAGACTGTAGTGTGTCTTGTAAGACTGTAGTGTGTCTTGTAAGACTGTAGTGTGTCTTGTAAGACTGTAGTGTGTCTTGTAAGACTGTAGTGTGTCTTGTAAGACTGTAGTGTGTCTTGTAAGACTGTAGTGTGTCTTGTAAGACTGTAGTGTGTCTTGTAAGACTGTAGTGTGTCTTGTAAGACTGTAGTGTGTCTTGTAAGACTGTAGTGTGTCTTGTAAGACTGTAGTGTGTCTTGTAAGACTGTAGTGTGTCTTGTAAGACTGTAGTGTGTCTTGTAAGACTGTAGTGTGTCTTGTAAGACTGTAGTGTGTCTTGTAAGACTGTAGTGTGTCTTGTAAGACTGTAGTGTGTCTTGTAAGACTGTAGTGTGTCTTGTAAGACTGTAGTGTGTCTTGTAAGACTGTAGTGTGTCTTGTAAGACTCTAGTGTGTCTTGTAAGACTGTAGTGTGTCTTGTAAGACTGTAGTGTGTCTTGTAAGACTGTAGTGTGTCTTGTAAGACTGTAGTGTGTCTTGTAAGACTGTAGTGTGTCTTGTAAGACTGTAGTGTGTCTTGTTGTAAGACTGTAGTGTGTCTTGTAAGACTGTAGTGTGTAAGACTGTAGTGTGTCTTGTAAGACTGTAGTGTGTCTTGTAAGACTGTAGTGTGTCTTGTAAGACTGTAGTGTGTCTTGTAAGACTTGTAAGACTAGTGTGTCTTGTAAGACTGTAGTGTGTCTTGTAAGACTGTAGTGTGTCTTGTAAGACTGTAGTGTGTCTTGTAAGACTGTAGTGTGTCTTGTAAGACTGTAGTGTGTCTTGTAAGACTGTAGTGTGTCTTGTAAGACTGTAGTGTGTCTTGTAAGACTGTAGTGTGTCTTGTAAGACTGTAGTGTGTCTTGTAAGACTGTAGTGTGTCTTGTAAGACTGTAGTGTGTCTTGTAAGACTGTAGTGTGTCTTGTAAGACTGTAGTGTGTCTTGTAAGACTGTAGTGTGTCTTGTAAGACTGTAGTGTGTCTTGTAAGACTGAAGTGTGTCTTGTAAGACTGTAGTGTGTCTTGTAAGACTGTAGTGTGTCTTGTAAGACTGTAGTGTGTCTTGTAAGACTGTAGTGTGTCTTGTAAGACTGTAGTGTGTCTTGTAAGACTGTAGTATGTCTTGTAAGACTGTAGTGTGTCTTGTAAGACTGTAGTGTGTCTTGTAAGACTGTAGTGTGTCTTGTAAGACTGTAGTGTGTCTTGTAAGACTGTAGTGTGTCTTGTAAGACTGTAGTGTGTCTTGTAAGACTGTAGTGTGTCTTGTAAGACTGTAGTGTGTCTTGTAAGACTGTAGTGTGTCTCACAAGACTGTAGTGTGTCTTGTAAGTCTGTAGTGTGTCTTGCAAGACTGTAGTATGTCTTGTTAGACTGTAGTGTGTCTTGTAAGATGGTAGTGTGTCTGTTAAGTCTGCAGTGTGTCTTGCAAGACTGTAGTGTGTCTTGTAAGACTGTAGTGTGTCTTTTAAGACTGTAGTGTGTCTTGTAAGACTGTAGTGTGTCTTGTAAGACTGTAGTGTGTCTTGTAAGTAGTGTGAGTCTGTGTAGTGTGTCTTGTAAGACTGTAGTGTGTCTTGTAAGACTGTATAGTGTGTCTTGTAAGACTGTAGTGTGTCTTGTAAGACTGTAGTGTGTCTTGTAAGACTGTAGTGTGTCTTGTAAGACTGTAGTGTGTCTTGTAAGACTGTAGTGTGTCTTGTAAGACTGAAGTGTGTCTTGTAAGACTGTAGTGTGTCTTGTAAGACTGTAGTGTGTCTTGTAAGACTGTAGTGTGTCTTGCAAGACTGTAGTGTGTCTTGCAAGACTGTAGTGTGTCTTGTAAGACTGTAGTGTGTCTTGTAAGACTGTAGTGTGTCTTGTAAGACTGTAGTGTGTCTTGTAAGACTGCAGTGTGTCTTGTAAGACTGCAGTGAGCCTTGTAAGACTGTAGTGTGTCTTGTAAGACTGTAGTGTGTCTTGCAAGACTGTAGTGTGTCTTGTAAGACTGTAGTGTGTCTTGTAAGACTGTAGTGTGTCTTGTAAGACTGTAGTGTGTCTTGTAGGACTGTAGTGTGTCTTGTAAGACTGTAGTTTGTCTTGTAAGACTGTAGTGTGTCTTGTAAGACCATTGTGTGTCTATTAAGACTGTAGTGTGTCTTGTAAGACTGTAGTGTGTCTTGTAAGACTGTAGTGTGTCTTGTAAGACTGTAGTGTGTCTTGTAAGACTGTAGTGTGTCTTGTAAGACGGTAGTGTGTCTTGTAAGACTGTAGTGTGTCTTGTAAGACTGTAGTGTGTCTTGCAAGACTGTAGTGTGTGTCTTGTAAGACTGTAGTGTGTCTTGTAGTGTGTGTCTTGTAAGACTGTAGTGTGTCTTGTAAGACTGTAGTGTGTCTTGTAAGACTGTAGTGTGTCTTGTAAGACTGTAGTGTGTCTTGTAAGACTGTAGTGTGTCTTGTAAGACTGTAGTGTGTCTTGTAAGACTGTAGTGTGTCTTGTAAGACTGTAGTGTGTCTTGTAAGACTGTAGTGTGTCTTGTAAGACTGTAGTGTGTCTTGTAAGACTGTAGTGTGTCTTGTAAGACTGTAGTGTGTCTTGTAAGACTGTAGTGTGTCTTGTAAGACTGTAGTGTGTCTTGTAAGACTGTAGTGTGTCTTGTAAGACTGTAGTGTGTCTTGTAAGACTGTAGTGTGTCTTGTAAGACTGTAGTGTGTCTTGTAAGACTGTAGTGTGTCTTGTAAGACTGTAGTGTGTCTTGTAAGACTGTAGTGTGTCTTGTAAGACTGTAGTGTGTCTTGTAAGACTGTAGTGTGTCTTGTAAGTGTCTTGTAAGACTGTAGTGTGTCTTGTAAGACTGTAGTGTGTCTTGTAAGACTGTAGTGTGTCTTGTAAGACTGTAGTGTGTCTTGTAAGACTGTAGTGTGTCTTGTAAGACTGTAGTGTGTCTTGTAAGACTGTAGTGTGTCTTGTAAGACTGTAGTGTGTCTTGTAAGACTGTAGTGTGTCTTGTAAGACTGTAGTGTGTCTTGTAAGTCTACTGTAGTGTGTCTTGTAAGACTGTAGTGTGTCTTGTAAGACTGTAGTGTGTCTTGTAAGACTGTAGTGTGTCTTGTAAGACTGTAGTGTGTCTTGTAAGACTGTAGTGTGTCTTGTAAGACTGTAGTGTGTCTTGTAAGACTGTAGTGTGTCTTAAGACTGTAAGACTGTAGTGTGTCTTGTAAGACTGTAGTGTGTCTTGTAAGACTGTAGTGTGTCTTGTAAGACTGTAGTGTGTCTTGTAAGACTGTAGTGTGTCTTGTAAGACTGTAGTGTGTCTTGTAAGACTGTAGTGTGTCTTGTAAGACTGTAGTGTGTCTTGTAAGACTGTAGCGTGTCTTGTAAGACTGTAGTGTGTCTTGTAAGAATATAGTGTGTCTTGTAAGACTGTAGTGTGTCTTGTAAGACTGTAGTGTGTCTTGTAAGACTGTAGTGTGTCTTGTAAGACTGTAGTGTGTCTTGCAAGACAACAGTGTGTCTTGTAAGACTAAGACTGTAGTGTGTCTTGTAAGACTGTAGTGTGTCTTGTAAGACTGTAGTGTGTCTTGTAAGACTGTAGTGTGTCTTGTAAGACTACAGTGTGTCTTGTAAGACTGTAGTGTGTCTTGTAAGACTGTAGTGTGTCTTGTAAGACTGTAGTGTGTCTTGTTAGACAGTAGTGTGTCTTGTAAGACTGTAGTGTGTCTTGTAAGACTGTAGTGTGTCTTGTGAGACAGTAGTGTGTCTTGTAAGACTGTAGTGTGTCTTGTAAGACTATAGTGTGTCTTGTAAGACTGTAGTGTGTCTTGTAAGACTAAGACAGTGTGTCTTGTAAGACTGTAGTGTGTCTTGTAAGACTGTAGTGTGTCTTGTAAGACTGTAGTGTGTCTTGTAAGACTGTAGTGTGTCTTGTAAGACTGTAGTGTGTCTTGTAAGACTGTAGTGTGTCTTGTAAGACTGTAGTGTGTCTTGTAAGACTGTAGTGTGTCTTGTAAGACTGTAGTGTGTCTTGTAAGACTGTAGTGTGTCTTGTAAGACTGTAGTGTGTCTTGTAAGACTGTAGTGTGTCTTGTAAGACTGTAGTGTGTCTTGTAAGACTGTAGTGTGTCTTGTAAGACTGTAGTGTGTCTTGTAAGACTGTAGTGTGTCTTGTAAGACTGTAGTGTGTCTTGTAAGACTGTAGTGTGTCTTGTAAGACTGTAGTGTGTCTTGTAAGACTGTAGTGTGTCTTGTAAGACTGTAGTGTGTCTTGTAAGACTGTAGTGTGTCTTGTAAGACTGTAGTGTGTCTTGTAAGACTGTAGTGTGTCTTGTAAGACTGTAGTGTGTCTTACAAGACTGTAGTGTGTCTTGTAAGACTGTAGTGTGTCTTGTAAGACTGTAGTGTGTCTTGTAAGACTGTAGTGTGTCTTGTAAGACTGTAGTGTGTCTTGTAAGACTGTAGTGTGTAAGACTGTAGTGTGTAAGACTGTAGTGTGTCTTGTAAGACTGTAGTGTGTCTTGTAAGACTGTAGTGTGTCTTGTAAGACTGTAGTGTGTCTTGTAAGACTGTAGTGTGTCTTGTAAGACTGTAGTGTGTCTTGTAAGACTGTAGTGTGTCTTGTAAGACTGTACTTGTAAGACTGTAGTGTGTCTTGTAAGACTGTAGTGTGTCTTGTAAGACTGTAGTGTGTCTTGTAAGACTGTAGTGTGTCTTGTAAGACTGTAGTGTGTCTTGTAAGACTGTAGTGTGTCTTGTAAGACTGTAGTGTGTCTTGTAAGACTGTAGTGTGTCTTGTAAGACTGTAGTGTGTCTTGTAAGACTGTAGTGTGTCTTGTAAGACTGTAGTGTGTCTTGTAAGACTGTAGTGTGTCTTGTAAGACTGTAGTGTGTCTTGTAAGACTGTAGTGTGTCTTGTAAGACTGTAGTGTGTCTTGTAAGACTGTAGTGTGTCTTGTAAGACTGTAGTGTGTCTTGTAAGACTGTAGTGTGTCTTGTAAGACTGTAGTGTGTCTTGTAAGACTGTAGTGTGTCTTGTAAGACTGTAGTGTGTCTTGTAAGACTGTAGTGTGTCTTGTAAGACTGTAGTGTGTCTTGTAAGACTGTAGTGTGTCTTGTAAGACGGTAGTGTGTCTTGTAAGACTGTAGTGTGTCTTGTAAGACTGTAGTGTGTCTTGTGTAGTCTGCCTTGTAAGACTGTAGTGTGTCTTGTAAGACTGTAGTGTGTCTTGTAAGACTGTAGTGAGTCTTGTAAGACTGTAGTGTGTCATGTAAGACTGTAGTGTGTCTTGTAAGACTGTAGTGTGTCTTGTAAGAGTGTGTCTTGTAAGACTGTAGTGTGTCTTGTAAGACTGTAGTGTGTCTTGTAAGACTGTAGTGTGTCTTGTAAGACTGTAGTGTGTCTTGTAAGACTGTAGTGTGTCTTGTAAGACTGTAGTGTGTCTTGTAAGACTGTAGTGTGTCTTGTAAGACTGTAGTGTGTCTTGTAAGACTGTAGTGTGTCTTGTAAGACTGTAGTGTGTCTTGTAAGACTGTAGTGTGTCTTGTAAGACTGTAGTGTGTCTTGTAAGACTGTAGTGTGTCTTGTAAGACTGTAGTGTGTCTTGTAAGACTGTAGTGTGTCTTGTAAGACTGTAGTGTGTCTTGTAAGACTGTAGTGTGTCTTGTAAGACTGTAGTGTGTCTTGTAAGACTGTAGTGTGTCTTGTAAGACTGTAGTGTGTCTTGTAAGACTGTAGTGTGTCTTGTAAGACTGTAGTGTGTCTTGTAAGACTGTAGTGTGTCTTGTAAGACTGTAGTGTGTCTTGTAAGACTGTAGTGTGTCTTGTAAGACTGTAGTGTGTCTTGTAAGACTGTAGTGTGTCTTGTAAGACTGTAGTGTGTCTTGTAAGACTGTGTGTGTCTAGTGTGTCTTGTAAGACTGTAGTGTGTCTTGTAAGACTGTAGTGTGTCTTGTAAGACTGTAGTGTGTCTTGTAAGACTGTAGTGTGTCTTGTAAGACTGTAGTGTGTCTTGTAAGACTGTAGTGTGTCTTGTAAGACTGTAGTGTGTCTTGTAAGACTAAGTGTGTCTTGTAAGACTGTAGTGTGTCTTGTAAGACTGTAGTGTGTCTTGTAAGACTGTAGTGTGTCTTGTAAGACTGTAGTGTGTCTTGTAAGACTGTAGTGTGTCTTGTAAGACTGTAGTGTGTCTTGTAAGACTGTAGTGTGTCTTGTAAGACTGTAGTGTGTCTTGTAAGACTGTAGTGTGTCTTGTAAGACTGTAGTGTGTCTTGTAAGACTGTAGTGTGTCTTGTAAGACTGTAGTGTGTCTTGTAAGACTGTAGTGTGTCTTGTAAGACTGTAGTGTGTCTTGTAAGACTGTAGTGTGTCTTGTAAGACTGTAGTGTGTCTTGTAAGACTGTAGTGTGTCTTGTAAGACTGTAGTGTGTCTTGTAAGACTGTAGTGTGTCTTGTAAGACTGTAGTGTGTCTTGTAAGACTGTAGTGTGTCTTGTAAGACTGTAGTGTGTCTTGTAAGACTGTAGTGTGTCTTGTAAGACTGTAGTGTGTCTTGTCTTGTCTTGTAAGACTGTAGTGTGTCTTGTAAGACTGTAGTGTGTCTTGTAAGACTGTAGTGTGTCTTGTAAGACTGTAGTGTGTCTTGTAAGACTGTAGTGTGTCTTGTAAGACTGTAGTGTGTCTTGTAAGACTGTAGTGTGTCTTGTAAGACTGTAGTGTGTCTTGTAAGACTGTAGTGTGTCTTGTAAGACTGTAGTGTGTCTTGTAAGACTGTAGTGTGTCTTGTAAGACTGTAGTGTGTCTTGTAAGACTGTAGTGTGTCTTGTAAGACTGTAGTGTGTCTTGTAAGACTGTAGTGTGTCTTGTAAGACTGTAGTGTGTCTTGTAAGACTGTAGTGTGTCTTGTAAGACTGTAGTGTGTCTTGTAAGACTGTAGTGTGTCTTGTAAGACTGTAGTGTGTCTTGTAAGACTGTAGTGTGTCTATTAAGACTGTAGTGTGTCTTGCAAGACTGTAGTGTGTCTTGTAAGACTGTAGTGTGTCTTGTAAGACTGTAGTGTGTCTTGTAAGACTGTAGTGTGTCTTGTAAGACTGTAGTGTGTCTTGTAAGACTGTAGTGTGTCTTGTAAGACTATAGTGTGTCTTGTAAGACTGTAGTGTGTCTTGTAAGACTGTAGTGTGTCTTGTAAGACTGTAGTGTGTCTTGTAAGACTGTAGTGTGTCTTGTAAGACTGTAGTGTGTCTTGTAAGACTGTAGTGAGTCTTGTAAGACTGTAGTGTGTCTTGTAAGACTGTAGTGTGTCTTGTAAGACTGTAGTGTGTCTTGTAAGACTGTAGTGTGTCTTGTAAGACTGTAGTGTGTCTTGTAAGACTGTAGTGTGTCTTTAAGACTGTAGTGTGTCTTGTAAGACTGTAGTGTGTCTTGTAAGACTGTAGTGTGTCTTGTAAGACTGTAGTGTGTCTTGTAAGACTGTAGTGTGTCTTGTAAGACTGTAGTGTGTCTTGTAAGACTGTAGTGTGTCTTGTAAGACTGTAGTGTGTCTTGTAAGACTGTAGTGTGTCTTGTAAGACTGTAGTGTGTCTTGTAAGACTGTAGTGTGTCTTGTAAGACTGTAGTGTGTCTTGTAAGACTGTAGTGTGTCTTGTAAGACTGTAGTGTGTCTTGTAAGACTGTAGTGTGTCTTGTAAGACTGTAGTGTGTCTTGTAAGACTGTAGTGTGTCTTGTAAGACTGTAGTGTGTCTTGTAAGACTGTAGTGTGTCTTGTAAGACTGTAGTGTGTCTTGTAAGACTGTAGTGTGTCTTGTAAGACTGTAGTGTGTCTTGTAAGACTGTAGTGTGTCTTGTAAGACTGTAGTGTGTCTTGTAAGACTGTAGTGTGTCTTGTAAGACTGTAGTGTGTCTTGTAAGACTGTAGTGTGTCTTGTAAGACTGTAGTGTGTCTTGTAAGACTGTAGTGTGTCTTGTAAGACTGTAGTGTGTCTTGTAAGACTGTAGTGTGTCTTGTAAGACTGTAGTGTGTCTTGTAAGACTGTAGTGTGTCTTGTAAGACTGTAGTGTGTCTTGTAAGACTGTAGTGTGTCTTGTAAGACTGTAGTGTGTCTTGTAAGACTGTAGTGTGTCTTGTAAGACTGTAGTGTGTCTTGTAAGACTGTAGTGTGTCTTGTAAGACTGTAGTGTGTCTTGTAAGACTGTAGTGTGTCTTGTAAGACTGTAGTGTGTCTTGTAAGACTGTAGTGTGTCTTGTAAGACTGTAGTGTGTCTTGTAAGACTGTAGTGTGTCTTGTAAGACTGTAGTGTGTCTTGTAAGACTGTAGTGTGTCTTGTAAGACTGTAGTGTGTCTTGTAAGACTGTAGTGTGTCTTGTAAGACTGTAGTGTGTCTTGTAAGACTGTAGTGTGTCTTGTAAGACTGTAGTGTGTCTTGTAAGACTGTAGTGTGTCTTGTAAGACTGTAGTGTGTCTTGTAAGACTGTAGTGTGTCTTGTAAGACTGTAGTGTGTCTTGTAAGACTGTAGTGTGTCTTGTAAGACTGTAGTGTGTCTTGTAAGACTGTAGTGTGTCTTGTAAGACTGTAGTGTGTCTTGTAAGACTGTAGTGTGTCTTGTAAGACTGTAGTGTGTCTTGTAAGACTGTAGTGTGTCTTGTAAGACTGTAGTGTGTCTTGTAAGACTGTAGTGTGTCTTGTAAGACTGTAGTGTGTCTTGTAAGACTGTAGTGTGTCTTGTAAGACTGTAGTGTGTCTTGTAAGACTGTAGTGTGTCTTGTAAGACTGTAGTGTGTCTTGTAAGACTGTAGTGTGTCTTGTAAGACTGTAGTGTGTCTTGTAAGACTGTAGTGTGTCTTGTAAGACTGTAGTGTGTCTTGTAAGACTGTAGTGTGTCTTGTAAGACTGTAGTGTGTCTTGTAAGACTGTAGTGTGTCTTGTAAGACTGTAGTGTGTCTTGTAAGACTGTAGTGTGTCTTGTAAGACTGTAGTGTGTCTTGTAAGACTGTAGTGTGTCTTGTAAGACTGTAGTGTGTCTTGTAAGACTGTAGTGTGTCTTGTAAGACTGTAGTGTGTCTTGTAAGACTGTAGTGTGTCTTGTAAGACTGTAGTGTGTCTTGTAAGACTGTAGTGTGTCTTGTAAGACTGTAGTGTGTCTTGTAAGACTGTAGTGTGTCTTGTAAGACTGTAGTGTGTCTTGTAAGACTGTAGTGTGTCTTGTAAGACTGTAGTGTGTCTTGACTGTAGTGTGTCTTGTAAGACTGTAGTGTGTCTTGTAAGACTGTAGTGTGTCTTGTAAGACTGTAGTGTGTCTTGTAAGACTGTAGTGTGTCTTGTAAGACTGTAGTGTGTCTTGTAAGACTGTAGTGTGTCTTGTAAGACTGTAGTGTGTCTTGTAAGACTGTAGTGTGTCTTGTAAGACTGTAGTGTGTCTTGTAAGACTGTAGTGTGTCTTGTAAGACTGTAGTGTGTCTTGTAAGACTGTAGTGTGTCTTGTAAGACTGTAGTGTGTCTTGTAAGACTGTAGTGTGTCTTGTAAGACTGTAGTGTGTCTTGTAAGACTGTAGTGTGTCTTGTAAGACTGTAGTGTGTCTTGTAAGACTGTAGTGTGTCTTGTAAGACTGTAGTGTGTCTTGTAAGACTGTAGTGTGTCTTGTAAGACTGTAGTGTGTCTTGTAAGACTGTAGTGTGTCTTGTAAGACTGTAGTGTGTCTTGTAAGACTGTAGTGTGTCTTGTAAGACTGTAGTGTGTCTTGTAAGACTGTAGTGTGTCTTGTAAGACTGTAGTGTGTCTTGTAAGACTGTAGTGTGTCTTGTAAGACTGTAGTGTGTCTTGTAAGACTGTAGTGTGTCTTGTAAGACTGTAGTGTGTCTTGTAAGACTGTAGTGTGTCTTGTAAGACTGTAGTGTGTCTTGTAAGACTGTAGTGTGTCTTGTAAGACTGTAGTGTGTCTTGTAAGACTGTAGTGTGTCTTGTAAGACTGTAGTGTGTCTTGTAAGACTGTAGTGTGTCTTGTAAGACTGTAGTGTGTCTTGTAAGACTGTAGTGTGTCTTGTAAGACTGTAGTGTGTCTTGTAAGACTGTAGTGTGTCTTGTAAGACTGTAGTGTGTCTTGTAAGACTGTAGTGTGTCTTGTAAGACTGTAGTGTGTCTTGTAAGACTGTAGTGTGTCTTGTAAGACTGTAGTGTGTCTTGTAAGACTGTAGTGTGTCTTGTAAGACTGTAGTGTGTCTTGTAAGACTGTAGTGTGTCTTGTAAGACTGTAGTGTGTCTTGTAAGACTGTAGTGTGTCTTGTAAGACTGTAGTGTGTCTTGTAAGACTGTAGTGTGTCTTGTAAGACTGTAGTGTGTCTTGTAAGACTGTAGTGTGTCTTGTAAGACTGTAGTGTGTCTTGTAAGACTGTAGTGTGTCTTGTAAGACTGTAGTGTGTCTTGTAAGACTGTAGTGTGTCTTGTAAGACTGTAGTGTGTCTTGTAAGACTGTAGTGTGTCTTGTAAGACTGTAGTGTGTCTTGTAAGACTGTAGTGTGTCTTGTAAGACTGTAGTGTGTCTTGTAAGACTGTAGTGTGTCTTGTAAGACTGTAGTGTGTCTTGTAAGACTGTAGTGTGTCTTGTAAGACTGTAGTGTGTCTTGTAAGACTGTAGTGTGTCTTGTAAGACTGTAGTGTGTCTTGTAAGACTGTAGTGTGTCTTGTAAGACTGTAGTGTGTCTTGTAAGACTGTAGTGTGTCTTGTAAGACTGTAGTGTGTCTTGTAAGACTGTAGTGTGTCTTGTAAGACTGTAGTGTGTCTTGTAAGACTGTAGTGTGTCTTGTAAGACTGTAGTGTGTCTTGTAAGACTGTAGTGTGTCTTGTAAGACTGTAGTGTGTCTTGTAAGACTGTAGTGTGTCTTGTAAGACTGTAGTGTGTCTTGTAAGACTGTAGTGTGTCTTGTAAGACTGTAGTGTGTCTTGTAAGACTGTAGTGTGTCTTGTAAGACTGTAGTGTGTCTTGTAAGACTGTAGTGTGTCTTGTAAGACTGTAGTGTGTCTTGTAAGACTGTAGTGTGTCTTGTAAGACTGTAGTGTGTCTTGTAAGACTGTAGTGTGTCTTGTAAGACTGTAGTGTGTCTTGTAAGACTGTAGTGTGTCTTGTAAGACTGTAGTGTGTCTTGTAAGACTGTAGTGTGTCTTGTAAGACTGTAGTGTGTCTTGTAAGACTGTAGTGTGTCTTGTAAGACTGTAGTGTGTCTTGTAAGACTGTAGTGTGTCTTGTAAGACTGTAGTGTGTCTTGTAAGACTGTAGTGTGTCTTGTAAGACTGTAGTGTGTCTTGTAAGACTGTAGTGTGTCTTGTAAGACTGTAGTGTGTCTTGTAAGACTGTAGTGTGTCTTGTAAGACTGTAGTGTGTCTTGTAAGACTGTAGTGTGTCTTGTAAGACTGTAGTGTGTCTTGTAAGACTGTAGTGTGTCTTGTAAGACTGTAGTGTGTCTTGTAAGACTGTAGTGTGTCTTGTAAGACTGTAGTGTGTCTTGTAAGACTGTAGTGTGTCTTGTAAGACTGTAGTGTGTCTTGTAAGACTGTAGTGTGTCTTGTAAGACTGTAGTGTGTCTTGTAAGACTGTAGTGTGTCTTGTAAGACTGTAGTGTGTCTTGTAAGACTGTAGTGTGTCTTGTAAGACTGTAGTGTGTCTTGTAAGACTGTAGTGTGTCTTGTAAGACTGTAGTGTGTCTTGTAAGACTGTAGTGTGTCTTGTAAGACTGTAGTGTGTCTTGTAAGACTGTAGTGTGTCTTGTAAGACTGTAGTGTGTCTTGTAAGACTGTAGTGTGTCTTGTAAGACTGTAGTGTGTCTTGTAAGACTGTAGTGTGTCTTGTAAGACTGTAGTGTGTCTTGTAAGACTGTAGTGTGTCTTGTAAGACTGTAGTGTGTCTTGTAAGACTGTAGTGTGTCTTGTAAGACTGTAGTGTGTCTTGTAAGACTGTAGTGTGTCTTGTAAGACTGTAGTGTGTCTTGTAAGACTGTAGTGTGTCTTGTAAGACTGTAGTGTGTCTTGTAAGACTGTAGTGTGTCTTGTAAGACTGTAGTGTGTCTTGTAAGACTGTAGTGTGTCTTGTAAGACTGTAGTGTGTCTTGTAAGACTGTAGTGTGTCTTGTAAGACTGTAGTGTGTCTTGTAAGACTGTAGTGTGTCTTGTAAGACTGTAGTGTGTCTTGTAAGACTGTAGTGTGTCTTGTAAGACTGTAGTGTGTCTTGTAAGACTGTAGTGTGTCTTGTAAGACTGTAGTGTGTCTTGTAAGACTGTAGTGTGTCTTGTAAGACTGTAGTGTGTCTTGTAAGACTGTAGTGTGTCTTGTAAGACTGTAGTGTGTCTTGTAAGACTGTAGTGTGTCTTGTAAGACTGTAGTGTGTCTTGTAAGACTGTAGTGTGTCTTGTAAGACTGTAGTGTGTCTTGTAAGACTGTAGTGTGTCTTGTAAGATTGTAGTGCGTCTTGTAAGACTGTAGTGTGTCTTGTAAGACTGTAGTGTGTCTTGTAAGACTGTAGTGTGTCTTGTAAGACTGTAGTGTGTCTTGCAAGACTGTAGTGTGTCTTGTAAGACTGTAGTGTGTCTTGTAAGACTGTAGTGTGTCTTGTAAGACTGTAGTGTGTCTTGTAAGACTGTAGTGTGTCTTGTAAGACTGTAGTGTGTCTTGTAAGACTGTAGTGTGTCTTGTAAGACTGTAGTGTGTCTTGTAAGACTGTAGTGTGTCTTGTAAGACTGTAGTGTGTCTTGTAAGACTGTAGTGTGTCTTGTAAGACTGTAGTGTGTCTTGTAAGACTGTAGTGTGTCTTGTAAGACTGTAGTGTGTCTTGTAAGACTGTAGTGTGTCTTGTAAGACTGTAGTGTGTCTTGTAAGACTGTAGTGTGTCTTGTAAGACTGTAGTGTGTCTTGTAAGACTGTAGTGTGTCTTGTAAGACTGTAGTGTGTCTTGTAAGACTGTAGTGTGTCTTGTAAGACTGTAGTGTGTCTTGTAAGACTGTAGTGTGTCTTGTAAGACTGTAGTGTGTCTTGTAAGACTGTAGTGTGTCTTGTAAGACTGTAGTGTGTCTTGTAAGACTGTAGTGTGTCTTGTAAGACTGTAGTGTGTCTTGTAAGACTGTAGTGTGTCTTGTAAGACTGTAGTGTGTCTTGTAAGACTGTAGTGTGTCTTGTAAGACTGTAGTGTGTCTTGTAAGACTGTAGTGTGTCTTGTAAGACTGTAGTGTGTCTTGTAAGACTGTAGTGTGTCTTGTAAGACTGTAGTGTGTCTTGTAAGACTGTAGTGTGTCTTGTAAGACTGTAGTGTGTCTTGTAAGACTGTAGTGTGTCTTGTAAGACTGTAGTGTGTCTTGTAAGACTGTAGTGTGTCTTGTAAGACTGTAGTGTGTCTTGTAAGACTGTAGTGTGTCTTGTAAGACTGTAGTGTGTCTTGTAAGACTGTAGTGTGTCTTGTAAGACTGTAGTGTGTCTTGTAAGACTGTAGTGTGTCTTGTAAGACTGTAGTGTGTCTTGTAAGACTGTAGTGTGTCTTGTAAGACTGTAGTGTGTCTTGTAAGACTGTAGTGTGTCTTGTAAGACTGTAGTGTGTCTTGTAAGACTGTAGTGTGTCTTGTAAGACTGTAGTGTGTCTTGTAAGACTGTAGTGTGTCTTGTAAGACTGTAGTGTGTCTTGTAAGACTGTAGTGTGTCTTGTAAGACTGTAGTGTGTCTTGTAAGACTGTAGTGTGTCTTGTAAGACTGTAGTGTGTCTTGTAAGACTGTAGTGTGTCTTGTAAGACTGTAGTGTGTCTTGTAAGACTGTAGTGTGTCTTGTAAGACTGTAGTGTGTCTTGTAAGACTGTAGTGTGTCTTGTAAGACTGTAGTGTGTCTTGTAAGACTGTAGTGTGTCTTGTAAGACTGTAGTGTGTCTTGTAAGACTGTAGTGTGTCTTGTAAGACTGTAGTGTGTCTTGTAAGACTGTAGTGTGTCTTGTAAGACTGTAGTGTGTCTTGTAAGACTGTAGTGTGTCTTGTAAGACTGTAGTGTGTCTTGTAAGACTGTAGTGTGTCTTGTAAGACTGTAGTGTGTCTTGTAAGACTGTAGTGTGTCTTGTAAGACTGTAGTGTGTCTTGTAAGACTGTAGTGTGTCTTGTAAGACTGTAGTGTGTCTTGTAAGACTGTAGTGTGTCTTGTAAGACTGTAGTGTGTCTTGTAAGACTGTAGTGTGTCTTGTAAGACTGTAGTGTGTCTTGTAAGACTGTAGTGTGTCTTGTAAGACTGTAGTGTGTCTTGTAAGACTGTAGTGTGTCTTGTAAGACTGTAGTGTGTCTTGTAAGACTGTAGTGTGTCTTGTAAGACTGTAGTGTGTCTTGTAAGACTGTAGTGTGTCTTGTAAGACTGTAGTGTGTCTTGTAAGACTGTAGTGTGTCTTGTAAGACTGTAGTGTGTCTTGTAAGACTGTAGTGTGTCTTGTAAGACTGTAGTGTGTCTTGTAAGACTGTAGTGTGTCTTGTAAGACTGTAGTGTGTCTTGTAAGACTGTAGTGTGTCTTGTAAGACTGTAGTGTGTCTTGTAAGACTGTAGTGTGTCTTGTAAGACTGTAGTGTGTCTTGTAAGACTGTAGTGTGTCTTGTAAGACTGTAGTGTGTCTTGTAAGACTGTAGTGTGTCTTGTAAGACTGTAGTGTGTCTTGTAAGACTGTAGTGTGTCTTGTAAGACTGTAGTGTGTCTTGTAAGACTGTAGTGTGTCTTGTAAGACTGTAGTGTGTCTTGTAAGACTGTAGTGTGTCTTGTAAGACTGTAGTGTGTCTTGTAAGACTGTAGTGTGTCTTGTAAGACTGTAGTGTGTCTTGTAAGACTGTAGTGTGTCTTGTAAGACTGTAGTGTGTCTTGTAAGACTGTAGTGTGTCTTGTAAGACTGTAGTGTGTCTTGTAAGACTGTAGTGTGTCTTGTAAGACTGTAGTGTGTCTTGTAAGACTGTAGTGTGTCTTGTAAGACTGTAGTGTGTCTTGTAAGACTGTAGTGTGTCTTGTAAGACTGTAGTGTGTCTTGTAAGACTGTAGTGTGTCTTGTAAGACTGTAGTGTGTCTTGTAAGACTGTAGTGTGTCTTGTAAGACTGTAGTGTGTCTTGTAAGACTGTAGTGTGTCTTGTAAGACTGTAGTGTGTCTTGTAAGACTGTAGTGTGTCTTGTAAGACTGTAGTGTGTCTTGTAAGACTGTAGTGTGTCTTGTAAGACTGTAGTGTGTCTTGTAAGACTGTAGTGTGTCTTGTAAGACTGTAGTGTGTCTTGTAAGACTGTAGTGTGTCTTGTAAGACTGTAGTGTGTCTTGTAAGACTGTAGTGTGTCTTGTAAGACTGTAGTGTGTCTTGTAAGACTGTAGTGTGTCTTGTAAGACTGTAGTGTGTCTTGTAAGACTGTAGTGTGTCTTGTAAGACTGTAGTGTGTCTTGTAAGACTGTAGTGTGTCTTGTAAGACTGTAGTGTGTCTTGTAAGACTGTAGTGTGTCTTGTAAGACTGTAGTGTGTCTTGTAAGACTGTAGTGTGTCTTGTAAGACTGTAGTGTGTCTTGTAAGACTGTAGTGTGTCTTGTAAGACTGTAGTGTGTCTTGTAAGACTGTAGTGTGTCTTGTAAGACTGTAGTGTGTCTTGTAAGACTGTAGTGTGTCTTGTAAGACTGTAGTGTGTCTTGTAAGACTGTAGTGTGTCTTGTAAGACTGTAGTGTGTCTTGTAAGACTGTAGTGTGTCTTGTAAGACTGTAGTGTGTCTTGTAAGACTGTAGTGTGTCTTGTAAGACTGTAGTGTGTCTTGTAAGACTGTAGTGTGTCTTGTAAGACTGTAGTGTGTCTTGTAAGACTGTAGTGTGTCTTGTAAGACTGTAGTGTGTCTTGTAAGACTGTAGTGTGTCTTGTAAGACTGTAGTGTGTCTTGTAAGACTGTAGTGTGTCTTGTAAGACTGTAGTGTGTCTTGTAAGACTGTAGTGTGTCTTGTAAGACTGTAGTGTGTCTTGTAAGACTGTAGTGTGTCTTGTAAGACTGTAGTGTGTCTTGTAAGACTGTAGTGTGTCTTGTAAGACTGTAGTGTGTCTTGTAAGACTGTAGTGTGTCTTGTAAGACTGTAGTGTGTCTTGTAAGACTGTAGTGTGTCTTGTAAGACTGTAGTGTGTCTTGTAAGACTGTAGTGTGTCTTGTAAGACTGTAGTGTGTCTTGTAAGACTGTAGTGTGTCTTGTAAGACTGTAGTGTGTCTTGTAAGACTGTAGTGTGTCTTGTAAGACTGTAGTGTGTCTTGTAAGACTGTAGTGTGTCTTGTAAGACTGTAGTGTGTCTTGTAAGACTGTAGTGTGTCTTGTAAGACTGTAGTGTGTCTTGTAAGACTGTAGTGTGTCTTGTAAGACTGTAGTGTGTCTTGTAAGACTGTAGTGTGTCTTGTAAGACTGTAGTGTGTCTTGTAAGACTGTAGTGTGTCTTGTAAGACTGTAGTGTGTCTTGTAAGACTGTAGTGTGTCTTGTAAGACTGTAGTGTGTCTTGTAAGACTGTAGTGTGTCTTGTAAGACTGTAGTGTGTCTTGTAAGACTGTAGTGTGTCTTGCAAGACTGTAGTGTGTCTTGTAAGACTGTAGTGTGTCTTGTAAGACTGTAGTGTGTCTTGTAAGACTGTAGTGTGTCTTGTAAGACTGTAGTGTGTCTTGTAAGACTGTAGTGTGTCTTGCAAGACTGTAGTGTGTCTTGTAAGACTGTAGTGTGTCTTGTAAGACTGTAGTGTGTCTTGTAAGACTGTAGTGTGTCTTGTAAGACTGTAGTGTGTCTTGTAAGACTGTAGTGTGTCTTGTAAGACTGTAGTGTGTCTTGTAAGACTGTAGTGTGTCTTGTAAGACTGTAGTGTGTCTTGTAAGACTGTAGTGTGTCTTGTAAGACTGTAGTGTGTCTTGTAAGACTGTAGTGTGTCTTGTAAGACTGTAGTGTGTCTTGTAAGACTGTAGTGTGTCTTGTAAGACTGTAGTGTGTCTTGTAAGACTGTAGTGTGTCTTGTAAGACTGTAGTGTGTCTTGTAAGACTGTAGTGTGTCTTGTAAGACTGTAGTGTGTCTTGTAAGACTGTAGTGTGTCTTGTAAGACTGTAGTGTGTCTTGTAAGACTGTAGTGTGTCTTGTAAGACTGTAGTGTGTCTTGTAAGACTGTAGTGTGTCTTGTAAGACTGTAGTGTGTCTTGTAAGACTGTAGTGTGTCTTGTAAGACTGTAGTGTGTCTTGTAAGACTGTAGTGTGTCTTGTAAGACTGTAGTGTGTCTTGTAAGACTACAGTGTGTCTTGTAAGACTGTAGCGTGTCTTGTAAGACTGTAGTGTGTCTTGTAAGACTGTAGTGTGTCTTGTAAGACTGTAGTGTGTCTTGTAAGACTGTAGTGTGTCTTGTAAGACTGTAGTGTGTCTTGTAAGTCTGTAGTGTGTCTTGTAAGACTGTAGTGTGTCTTGTAAGACTGTAGTGTGTCTTGTAAGACTGTAGTGTGTCTTGCAAGACTGTAGTGTGTCTTGTAAGACTTTGTAAGACTCTAGTGTGTCTTGTAAGACTGTAGTGTGTCTTGTAAGACTGTAGTGTGTCTTGTAAGACTGTAGTGTGTCTTGTAAGACTGTAGTGTGTCTTGTAAGACTGTAGTGTGTCTTGTAAGACTGTAGTGTGTCTTGTAAGACGGTAGTGTGTCTTGTAAGACTGTAGTGTGTCTTGTAAGACTGTAGTGTGTCTTGTAAGACTGTAGTGTGTCTTGTAAGACTGTAGTGTGTCTTGTAAGACTGTAGTGTGTCTTGTAAGACTGTAATGTGTCTTGTAAGACTGTAGTGTGTCTTGTAAGACTGTAGTGTGTCTTGTAAGACTGTAGTGTGTCTTGTAAGACTGTAGTGTGTCTTGTAAGACTGTAGTGTGTCTTGTAAGACTGTAGTGTGTCTTGTAAGACTGTAGTGTGTCTTGTAAGACTGTAGTGTGTCTTGTAAGACTGTAGTGTGTCTTGTAAGACTGTAGTGTGTCTTGTAAGACTGTAGTGTGTCTTGTAAGACTGTAGTGTGTCTTGTAAGACTGTAGTGTGTCTTGTAAGACTGTAGTGTGTCTTGTAAGACTGTAGTGTGTCTTGTAAGACTGTAGTGTGTCTTGTAAGACTGTAGTGTGTCTTGTAGGACTGTAGTGTGTCTTAAGACTGTAGTGTGTCTTGTAAGACTGTAGTGTGTCTTGTAAGACTGTAGTGTGTCTTGTAAGACTGTAGTGTGTCTTGTAATACTGTAGTGTGACTTGTAAGACTGTAGTGTGTCTTGTAAGACTGTAGTGTGTCTTGTAAGACTGTAGTGTGTCTTGTAAGACTGTAGTGTGTCTTGTAAGACTGTAGTGTGTCTTGTAAGACTGTAGTGTGTCTTGTAAGACTGTAGTGTGTCTTGTAAGACTGTAGTGTGTCTTGTAAGACTGTAGTGTGTCTTGTAAGACTGTAGTGTGTCTTGTAAGACTGTAGTGTGTCTTGTAAGACTGTAGTGTGTCTTGTAAGACTGTAGTGTGTCTTGTAAGACTGTAGTGTGTCTTGTAAGACTGTAGTGTGTCTTGTAAGACTGTAGTGTGTCTTGTAAGACTGTAGTGTGTCTTGTAAGACTGTAGTGTGTCTTGTAAGACTGTAGTGTGTCTTGTAAGACTGTAGTGTGTCTTGTAAGACTGTAGTGTGTCTTGTAAGACTGTAGTGTGTCTTGTAAGACTGTAGTGTGTCTTGTAAGACTGTAGTGTGTCTTGTAAGACTGTAGTGTGTCTTGTAAGACTGTAGTGTGTCTTGTAAGACTGTAGTGTGTCTTGTAAGACTGTAGTGTGTCTTGTAAGACTGTAGTGTGTCTTGTAAGACTGTAGTGTGTCTTGTAAGACTGTAGTGTGTCTTGTAAGACTGTAGTGTGTCTTGTAAGACTGTAGTGTGTCTTGTAAGACTGTAGTGTGTCTTGTAAGACTGTAGTGTGTCTTGTAAGACTGTAGTGTGTCTTGTAAGACTGTAGTGTGTCTTGTAAGACTGTAGTGTGTCTTGTAAGACTGTAGTGTGTCTTGTAAGACTGTAGTGTGTCTTGTAAGACTGTAGTGTGTCTTGTAAGACTGTAGTGTGTCTTGTAAGACTGTAGTGTGTCTTGTAAGACTGTAGTGTGTCTTGTAAGACTGTAGTGTGTCTTGTAAGACTGTAGTGTGTCTTGTAAGACTGTAGTGTGTCTTGTAAGACTGTAGTGTGTCTTGTAAGACTGTAGTGTGTCTTGTAAGACTGTAGTGTGTCTTGTAAGACTGTAGTGTGTCTTGTAAGACTGTAGTGTGTCTTGTAAGACTGTAGTGTGTCTTGTAAGACTGTAGTGTGTCTTGTAAGACTGTAGTGTGTCTTGTAAGACTGTAGTGTGTCTTGTAAGACTGTAGTGTGTCTTGTAAGACTGTAGTGTGTCTTGTAAGACTGTAGTGTGTCTTGTAAGACTGTAGTGTGTCTTGTAAGACTGTAGTGTGTCTTGTAAGACTGTAGTGTGTCTTGTAAGACTGTAGTGTGTCTTGTAAGACTGTAGTGTGTCTTGTAAGACTGTAGTGTGTCTTGTAAGACTGTAGTGTGTCTTGTAAGACTGTAGTGTGTCTTGTAAGACTGTAGTGTGTCTTGTAAGACTGTAGTGTGTCTTGTAAGACTGTAGTGTGTCTTGTAAGACTGTAGTGTGTCTTGTAAGACTGTAGTGTGTCTTGTAAGACTGTAGTGTGTCTTGTAAGACTGTAGTGTGTCTTGTAAGACTGTAGTGTGTCTTGTAAGACTGTAGTGTGTCTTGTAAGACTGTAGTGTGTCTTGTAAGACTGTAGTGTGTCTTGTAAGACTGTAGTGTGTCTTGTAAGACTGTAGTGTGTCTTGTAAGACTGTAGTGTGTCTTGTAAGACTGTAGTGTGTCTTGTAAGACTGTAGTGTGTCTTGTAAGACTGTAGTGTGTCTTGTAAGACTGTAGTGTGTCTTGTAAGACTGTAGTGTGTCTTGTAAGACTGTAGTGTGTCTTGTAAGACTGTAGTGTGTCTTGTAAGACTGTACTTGTAAGACTGTAGTGTGTCTTGTAAGACTGTAGTGTGTCTTGTAAGACTGTAGTGTGTCTTGTAAGACTGTAGTGTGTCTTGTAAGACTGTAGTGTGTCTTGTAAGACTGTAGTGTGTCTTGTAAGACTGTAGTGTGTCTTGTAAGACTGTAGTGTGTCTTGTAAGACTGTAGTGTGTCTTGTAAGACTGTAGTGTGTCTTGTAATACTGTAGTGTGTCTTGTAAGACTGTAGTGTGTCTTGTAAGACTGTAGTGTGTCTTGTAAGACTGTAGTGTGTCGTGTAAGACTGGTGTGTGTCTTGTAAGACTGTAGTGTGTCTTGCAAGACTGTAGTGTGTCTTGTAAGACTGTAGTGTGTCTTGTAAGACTGAAGTGTGTCTTGTAAGACTGTAGTGTGTCTTGTAAGACTGTAGTGTGTCTTGTAAGACTGTAGTGTGTCTTGTAAGACTGTAGTGTGTCTTGTAAGACTGTAGTGTGTCTTGTAAGACTGTAGTGTGTCTTGTAAGACTGTAGTGTGTCTTGTAAGACTGTAGTGTGTCTTGTAAGACTGTAGTGTGTCTTGTAAGACTGTAGTGTGTCTTGTAAGACTGTAGTGTGTCTTGTAAGACTGTAGTGTGTCTTGTAAGACTGTAGTGTGTCTTGTAAGACTGTAGTGTGTCTTGTAAGACTGTAGTGTGTCTTGTAAGACTGTAGTGTGTCTTGTAAGACTGTAGTGTGTCTTGTAAGACTGTAGTGTGTCTTGTAAGACTGTAGTGTGTCTTGTAAGACTGTAGTGTGTCTTGTAAGACTGTAGTGTGTCTTGTAAGACTGTAGTGTGTCTTGTAAGACTGTAGTGTGTCTTGTAAGACTGTAGTGTGTCTTGTAAGACTGTAGTGTGTCTTGTAAGACTGTAGTGTGTCTTGTAAGACTGTAGTGTGTCTTGTAAGACTGTAGTGTGTCTTGTAAGACTGTAGTGTGTCTTGTAAGACTGTAGTGTGTCTTGTAAGACTGTAGTGTGTCTTGTAAGACTGTAGTGTGTCTTGTAAGACTGTAGTGTGTCTTGTAAGACTGTAGTGTGTCTTGTAAGACTGTAGTGTGTCTTGTAAGACTGTAGTGTGTCTTGTAAGACTGTAGTGTGTCTTGTAAGACTGTAGTGTGTCTTGTAAGACTGTAGTGTGTCTTGTAAGACTGTAGTGTGTCTTGTAAGACTGTAGTGTGTCTTGTAAGACTGTAGTGTGTCTTGTAAGACTGTAGTGTGTCTTGTAAGACTGTAGTGTGTCTTGTAAGACTGTAGTGTGTCTTGTAAGACTGTAGTGTGTCTTGTAAGACTGTAGTGTGTCTTGTAAGACTGTAGTGTGTCTTGTAAGACTGTAGTGTGTCTTGTAAGACTGTAGTGTGTCTTGTAAGACTGTAGTGTGTCTTGTAAGACTGTAGTGTGTCTTGTAAGACTGTAGTGTGTCTTGTAAGACTGTAGTGTGTCTTGTAAGACTGTAGTGTGTCTTGTAAGACTGTAGTGTGTCTTGTAAGACTGTAGTGTGTCTTGTAAGACTGTAGTGTGTCTTGTAAGACTGTAGTGTGTCTTGTAAGACTGTAGTGTGTCTTGTAAGACTGTAGTGTGTCTTGTAAGACTGTAGTGTGTCTTGTAAGACTGTAGTGTGTCTTGTAAGACTGTAGTGTGTCTTGTACTGTAGTGTGTCTTGTAAGTAGTGTGTCTTGTAAGACTGTAGTGTGTCTTTGTAAGACTGTAGTGTGTCTTGTAAGACTGTAGTGTGTCTTGTAAGACTGTAGTGTGTCTTGTAAGACTGTAGTGTGTCTTGTAAGACTGTAGTGTGTCTTGTAAGACTGTAGTGTGTCTTGTAAGACTGTAGTGTGTCTTGTAAGACTGTAGTGTGTCTTGTAAGACTGTAGTGTGTCTTGTAAGACTGTAGTGTGTCTTGTAAGACTGTAGTGTGTCTTGTAAGACTGTAGTGTGTCTTGTAAGACTGTAGTGTGTCTTGTAAGACTGTAGTGTGTCTTGTAAGACTGTAGTGTGTCTTGTAAGACTGTAGTGTGTCTTGTAAGACTGTAGTGTGTCTTGTAAGACTGTAGTGTGTCTTGTAAGACTGTAGTGTGTCTTGTAAGACTGTAGTGTGTCTTGTAAGACTGTAGTGTGTCTTGTAAGACTGTAGTGTGTCTTGTAAGACTGTAGTGTGTCTTGTAAGACTGTAGTGTGTCTTGTAAGACTGTAGTGTGTCTTGTAAGACTGTAGTGTGTCTTGTAAGACTGTAGTGTGTCTTGTAAGACTGTAGTGTGTCTTGTAAGACTGTAGTGTGTCTTGTAAGACTGTAGTGTGTCTTGTAAGACTGTAGTGTGTCTTGTAAGACTGTAGTGTGTCTTGTAAGACTGTAGTGTGTCTTGTAAGACTGTAGTGTGTCTTGTAAGACTGTAGTGTGTCTTGTAAGACTGTAGTGTGTCTTGTAAGACTGTAGTGTGTCTTGTAAGACTGTAGTGTGTCTTGTAAGAGTGTGTCTTGTAGTGTGTCTTGTAAGACTGTAGTGTGTCTTGTAAGACTGTAGTGTGTCTTGTAAGACTGTAGTGTGTCTTGTAAGACTGTAGTGTGTCTTGTAAGACTGTAGTGTGTCTTGTAAGACTGTAGTGTGTCTTGTAAGACTGTAGTGTGTCTTGTAAGACTGTAGTGTGTCTTGTAAGACTGTAGTGTGTCTTGTAAGACTGTAGTGTGTCTTGTAAGACTGTAGTGTGTCTTGTAAGACTGTAGTGTGTCTTGTAAGACTGTAGTGTGTCTTGTAAGACTGTAGTGTGTCTTGTAAGACTGTAGTGTGTCTTGTAAGACTGTAGTGTGTCTTGTAAGACTGTAGTGTGTCTTGTAAGACTGTAGTGTGTCTTGTAAGACTGTAGTGTGTCTTGTAAGACTGTAGTGTGTCTTGTAAGACTGTAGTGTGTCTTGTAAGACTGTAGTGTGTCTTGTAAGTAGTGTGTCTTGTAAGACTGTAGTGTGTCTTGTAAGACTGTAGTGTGTCTTGTAAGACTGTAGTGTGTCTTGTAAGACTGTAGTGTGTCTTGTAAGACTGTAGTGTGTCTTGTAAGACTGTAGTGTGTCTTGTAAGACTGTAGTGTGTCTTGTAAGACTGTAGTGTGTCTTGTAAGACTGTAGTGTGTCTTGTAAGACTGTAGTGTGTCTTGTAAGACTGTAGTGTGTCTTGTAAGACTGTAGTGTGTCTTGTAAGACTGTAGTGTGTCTTGTAAGACTGTAGTGTGTCTTGTAAGACTGTAGTGTGTCTTGTAAGACTGTAGTGTGTCTTGTAAGACTGTAGTGTGTCTTGTAAGACTGTAGTGTGTCTTGTAAGACTGTAGTGTGTCTTGTAAGACTGTAGTGTGTCTTGTAAGACTGTAGTGTGTCTTGTAAGACTGTAGTGTGTCTTGTAAGACTGTAGTGTGTCTTGTAAGACTGTAGTGTGTCTTGTAAGACTGTAGTGTGTCTTGTAAGACTGTAGTGTGTCTTGTAAGACTGTAGTGTGTCTTGTAAGACTGTAGTGTGTCTTGTAAGACTGTAGTGTGTCTTGTAAGACTGTAGTGTGTCTTGTAAGACTGTAGTGTGTCTTGTAAGACTGTAGTGTGTCTTGTAAGACTGCAGTGTGTCTTGTAAGACTGTAGTGTGTCTTGTAAGACTGTAGTGTGTCTTGTAAGACTGTAGTGTGTCTTGTAAGACTGTAGTGTGTCTTGTAAGACTGTAGTGTGTCTTGTAAGACTGTAGTGTGTCTTGAAAGACTACAGTGTGTCTTGTAAGACTGTAGTGTGTCTTGTAAGACTGTAGTGTGTCTTGTAAGACTGTAGTGTGTCTTGTAAGACTGTAGTGTGTCTTGTAAGACTGTAGTGTGTCTTGTAAGACTGTAGTGTGTCTTGTAAGACTGTAGTGTGTCTTGTAAGACTGTAGTGTGTCTTGTAAGACTGTAGTGTGTCTTGTAAGACTGTAGTGTGTCTTGTAAGACTGTAGTGTGTCTTGTAAGACTGTAGTGTGTCTTGTAAGACTGTAGTGTGTCTTTTAAGACTGTAGTGTGTCTTGTAAGACTGTAGTGTGTCTTGTAAGACTGTAGTGTGTCTTGTAAGACTGTAGTGTGTCTTGTAAGACTGTAGTGTGTCTTGTAAGACTGTAGTGTGTCTTGTAAGACTGTAGTGTGTCTTGTAAGACTGTAGTGTGTCTTGTAAGACTGTAGTGTGTCTTGTAAGACTGTAGTGTGTCTTGTAAGACGCTAGTGTGTCTTATAAGACTGTAGTGTGTCTTGTAAGACTGTAGTGTGTCTTGTAAGACTGTAGTGTGTCTTGTAAGACAGTAGTGTGTCTTGTAAGACTACAGTGTGTCTTGCAAGACTGTAGTGTGTCTTGTAAGACTAGTGTGTCTTGTAAGACTATAGTGTGTCTTGTAAGACTGTAGTGCGTCTTGTAAGACTGTAGTGTGTCTTGTAAGACTGTAGTGTGTCTTGTAAGACTGTAGTGTGTCTTGTAAGACTGTAGTGTGTCTTGTAAGACTGTAGTGTGTCTTGTAAGACTGTAGTGTGTCTTGTAAGACTGTAGTGTGTCTTGTAAGACTGTAGTGTGTCTTGTAAGACTGTAGTGTGTCTTGTAAGACTGTAGTGTGTCTTGTAAGACTGTAGTGTGTCTTGTAAGACTGTAGTGTGTCTTGTAAGACTGTAGTGTGTCTTGTAAGACTGTAGTGTGTCTTGTAAGACTGTAGTGTGTCTTGTAAGACTGTAGTGTGTCTTGTAAAACTGTAGTGTGTCTTGTAAGACTGTAGTGTGTCTTGTAAGACTGTAGTGTGTCTTGTAAGACTGTAGTGTGTCTTGTAAGACTGTAGTGTGTCTTGTAAGACTGTAGTGTGTCTTGTAAGACTGTAGTGTGTCTTGCAAGACTGTAGTGTGTCTTGTAAGACTACAGTGTGTCTTGTAAGACTGTAGTGTGTCTTGTAAGACTGTAGTGTGTCTTGTAAGACTGTAGTGTGTCTTGTAAGACTGTAGTGTGTCTTGTAAGACTGTAGTGTGTCTTGTAAGACTGTAGTGTGTCTTGTAAGACTGAAGTGTGTCTTGTAAGACTGTAGTGTGTCTTGTAAGACTGTAGTGTGTCTTGTAAGACTGTAGTGTGTCTTGTAAGACTGTAGTGTGTCTTGTAAGACTGTAGTGTGTCTTGTAAGACTGTAGTGTGTCTTGTAAGACTGTAGTGTGTCTTGTAAGACTGTAGTGTGTCTTGTAAGACTGTAGTGTGTCTTGTAAGACTGTAGTGTGTCTTGTAAGACTGTAGTGTGTCTTGTAAGACTGTAGTGTGTCTTGTAAGACTGTAGTGTGTCTTGTAAGACTGTAGTGTGTCTTGTAAGACTGTAGTGTGTCTTGTAAGACTGTAGTGTGTCTTGTAAGACTGTAGTGTGTCTTGTAAGACTGTAGTGTGTCTTGTAAGACTGTAGTGTGTCTTGTAAGACTGTAGTGTGTCTTGTAAGACTGTAGTGTGTCTTGTAAGACTGTAGTGTGTCTTGTAAGACTGTAGTGTGTCCTGTAAGATTGTAGTGTGTCTTGTAAGACTGTAGTATGTCTTGAAAGACTGTAGTGTGTCTTGTAAGACGGTAGTGTGTCTTGTAAGACTGTAGTGTGTCTCTTGTAAGACTGTAGTATATCTTGTAAGACTATAGTGTGTCTTGTAAGACTGTAGTGTGTCTTGTAAGACTGTAGTGTGTCTTGTAAGACTGTAGTGTGTCTTGTAAGACTGTAGTGTGTCTTGTAAGACTGTAGTGTGTCTTGTAAGACTGTAGTGTGTCTTGTAAGACTGTAGTGTGTCTTGTAAGACTGTAGTGTGTCTTGTAAGACTGTAGTGTGTCTTGTAAGACTGTAGTGTGTCTTGTAAGACTGTAGTGTGTCTTGTAAGACTGTAGTGTGTCTTGTAAGACTGTAGTGTGTCTTGTAAGACTGTAGTGTGTCTTGTAAGACTGTAGTGTGTCTTGTAAGACTGTAGTGTGTCTTGTAAGACTGTAGTGTGTCTTGTAAGACTGTAGTGTGTCTTGTAAGACTGTAGTGTGTCTTGTAAGACTGTAGTGTGTCTTGTAAGACTGTAGTGTGTCTTGTAAGACTGTAGTGTGTCTTGTAAGACTGTAGTGTGTCTTGTAAGACTGTAGTGTGTCTTGTAAGTAGTGTGTCTTGTAAGACTGTAGTGTGTCTTGTAAGACTGTAGTGTGTCTTGTAAGACTGTAGTGTGTCTTGTAAGACTGTAGTGTGTCTTGTAAGACTGTAGTGTGTCTTGTAAGACTGTAGTGTGTCTTGTAAGACTGTAGTGTGTCTTGTAAGACTGTAGTGTGTCTTGTAAGACTGTAGTGTGTCTTGTAAGACTGTAGTGTGTCTTGTAAGACTGTAGTGTGTCTTGTAAGACTGTAGTGTGTCTTGTAAGACTGTAGTGTGTCTTGTAAGACTGTAGTGTGTCTTGTAAGACTGTAGTGTGTCTTGTAAGACTGTAGTGTGTCTTGTAAGACTGTAGTGTGTCTTGTAAGACTGTAGTGTGTCTTGTAAGACTGTAGTGTGTCTTGTAAGACTGTAGTGTGTCTTGTAAGACTGTAGTGTGTCTTGTAAGACTGTAGTGTGTCTTGTAAGACTGTAGTGTGTCTTGTAAGACTGTAGTGTGTCTTGTAAGACTGTAGTGTGTCTTGTAAGACTGTAGTGTGTCTTGTAAGACTGTAGTGTGTCTTGTAAGACTGTAGTGTGTCTTGTAAGACTGTAGTGTGTCTTGTAAGACTGTAGTGTGTCTTGTAAGACTGTAGTGTGTAAGACTGTGTCTTAAGACTGTAGTGTGTCTTGTAAGACTGTAGTGTGTCTTGTAAGACTGTAGTGTGTCTTGTAAGACTGTAGTGTGTCTTGTAAGACTGTAGTGTGTCTTGTAAGACTGTAGTGTGTCTTGTAAGACTGTAGTGTGTCTTGTAAGACTGTAGTGTGTCTTGTAAGACTGTAGTGTGTCTTGTAAGACTGTAGTGTGTCTTGTAAGACTGTAGTGTGTCTTGTAAGACTGTAGTGTGTCTTGTAAGACTGTAGTGTGTCTTGTAAGACTGTAGTGTGTCTTGTAAGACTGTAGTGTGTCTTGTAAGACTGTAGTGTGTCTTGTAAGACTGTAGTGTGTCTTGTAAGACTGTAGTGTGTCTTGTAAGACTGTAGTGTGTCTTGTAAGACTGTAGTGTGTCTTGTAAGACTGTAGTGTGTCTTGTAAGACTGTAGTGTGTCTTGTAAGACTGTAGTGTGTCTTGTAAGACTGTAGTGTGTCTTGTAAGACTGTAGTGTGTCTTGTAAGACTGTAGTGTGTCTTGTAAGACTGTAGTGTGTCTTGTAAGACTGTAGTGTGTCTTGTAAGACTGTAGTGTGTCTTGTAAGACTGTAGTGTGTCTTGTAAGACTGTAGTGTGTCTTGTAAGACTGTAGTGTGTCTTGTAAGACTGTAGTGTGTCTTGTAAGACTGTAGTGTGTCTTGTAAGACTGTAGTGTGTCTTGTAAGACTGTAGTGTGTCTTGTAAGACTGTAGTGTGTCTTGTAAGACTGTAGTGTGTCTTGTAAGACTGTAGTGTGTCTTGTAAGACTGTAGTGTGTCTTGTAAGACTGTAGTGTGTCTTGTAAGACTGTAGTGTGTCTTGTAAGACTGTAGTGTGTCTTGTAAGACTGTAGTGTGTCTTGTAAGACTGTAGTGTGTCTTGTAAGACTGTAGTGTGTCTTGTAAGACTGTAGTGTGTCTTGTAAGACTGTAGTGTGTCTTGTAAGACTGTAGTGTGTCTTGTAAGACTGTAGTGTGTCTTGTAAGACTGTAGTGTGTCTTGTAAGACTGTAGTGTGTCTTGTAAGACTGTAGTGTGTCTTGTAAGACTGTAGTGTGTCTTGTAAGACTGTAGTGTGTCTTGTAAGACTGTAGTGTGTCTTGTAAGACTGTAGTGTGTCTTGTAAGACTGTAGTGTGTCTTGTAAGACTGTAGTGTGTCTTGTAAGACTGTAGTGTGTCTTGTAAGACTGTAGTGTGTCTTGTAAGACTGTAGTGTGTCTTGTAAGACTGTAGTGTGTCTTGTAAGACTGTAGTGTGTCTTGTAAGACTGTAGTGTGTCTTGTAAGACTGTAGTGTGTCTTGTAAGACTGTAGTGTGTCTTGTAAGACTGTAGTGTGTCTTGTAAGACTGTAGTGTGTCTTGTAAGACTGTAGTGTGTCTTGTAAGACTGTAGTGTGTCTTGTAAGACTGTAGTGTGTCTTGTAAGACTGTAGTGTGTCTTGTAAGACTGTAGTGTGTCTTGTAAGACTGTAGTGTGTCTTGTAAGACTGTAGTGTGTCTTGTAAGACTGTAGTGTGTCTTGTAAGACTGTAGTGTGTCTTGTAAGACTGTAGTGTGTCTTGTAAGACTGTAGTGTGTCTTGTAAGACTGTAGTGTGTCTTGTAAGACTGTAGTGTGTCTTGTAAGACTGTAGTGTGTCTTGTAAGACTGTAGTGTGTCTTGTAAGACTGT
>NC_091363.1:12322413-12422413 GCF_038502225.1 Cherax quadricarinatus
ACACTCTTATGGGTGTGAAGCTTGGGTTGTAAATGCTGCAGCGAGGAGGCGGTTGGGGCAGTGGAGATGTCCTGTCTAAGGGCTATGTGTGGTGTAAATATTATGCAGAAAATTCGGAGTGTGGAAATTAGGAGAAGGTGTGGAGTTAATAAAAGTATTAGTCAGAGAGCTGAAGAGGGTTTGTTGAGGTGGTTTGGTCATTTAGAGAGAATGGATCAAAGTAGAATGACATGGAGAGCGTATAAATCTGTAGGGGAAGGAAGGCGGGGTAGGGGTCGTCCTCGAAAAGGTTGGAAGGAAGGGGTAAGGGAGGTTTTGTGGGCCAGGGGCTTGGACTTCCAGTAGGCGTGCGTGAGCGTGTTCGATAGGAGTGAATGGAGAGGAATGGTATTTGGGACCTGACGAGCTGTTGGAGTGTGAGCAGGGTAATATTTAGTGAAGGGACTCAGGGAAACTGGTTATTTTTTATATAGCCGGACTTGAGTCCTGGAAATGGGAAGTACAATGCCTGCACTCTGAAGGAGGGGTTTGGGATATTGGAAGTTTGGAGGGATATGTTGTGTATCTTTATACTTATATGCATCTAAACTGTTGTATTTCTGGGCACCTTTGCAAAAACATTCATTATGTGTGGGTGAGGAGAAAGTGTTGAATGATGAAAGTATTTTCTTTTTGGAGATTTTCTTTCTTTTTGGGTCACCCTGCCTCGGTGGGAGAGCATGCCGACTTGTTAAATATATATATATATATATATATATATATATATATATATATATATATATATATATATATATATATATATATATATATATATATATACATATATATATATACATATATATATATATATATATATATATATATATATATATATAAATAAATATATATATATATATATATATATGTATTTATATATATATATATATATATATATATATATATATATATATATATATATATTATACATTTTTTTTTTACCACCAAGGCAGGGTGGCCCGAGAAAGGAAAACTTTCATCGTTCACTCCATCACTGTCTTGCCAGAAGGGTGCTTTACACTACAGTTATAATACTGCAACATTACCACCACTCCTTCAGGACTCAAGTCCGGCCTGCCGGTTTCCCTGAATCCCTTCATAAATGTTACTTTGCTCACCCTCCAACATCACGTCAAGTATTAAAAACCTTTTGTCTCCATTCACTCTTATCAAATACGCTTATGCACGCTTGCTCAAAGTCCAAACCCCTCGCACACTAAACCTCCTTTACCCCCTCCCTCCAACCCTTCCTAGGCCGACCCCTACCCCGCCTTCCCTCCACTACAGATTTATACACTCTCGAAGTCATTTTGTTTTGTTCCATACATGGCCGAACCACATCAATAACCCCTCCTCAGCCCTCTGGATAAGTTTTGGTAATCCCTCACCTCCTAATTTCCAAACTACGAATTTTCTGCATTATATTCACACCACACATTTCCCTCAGACATGACACCTCTACTGCTTACAGCATTCTTCTCGTTGCAACATTCACCACCCATGCTTCACACCCATACAAGAGTGTTGATAAAACTATACTCTCATACATTCCCCTCTTTGCTTCCAGGAGCAAAGTTCTTTCCTTTCACAGACTCCTAAGTGCACCACTCATCCTTTTCCCCTCATCAATTCAATGATTCATCTTATATATATATATATATATATATATATATATATATATATATATATAAATATATATATATATATATATTTATATATTTATACATATATACATATATATATATATATATTTATATATTTATATATATATATATATATTTATATCTATATATATATATATATATATATATATACATATATATATATATATGTTTGTATAGGTGAGTTTTTGTGTCCTTGTAATAAATTTAGTATTGTCTCTACATTTAATATGAAGGTGCAAACTGGTCCTAGAGTGGTTTCTTTTTCTGTTTTAAAAGTATAAATGCCTTTAGACTAATCAGGTCGTATACCCATAGGATCCAGGACTTTTATTTACGTTAGGCAGTAAAACAAATGGAAAAAATATACTACAGGTTTTTTTGAACACAGATTGGGAACACTAATTCTAAAAGGGTTGTTTTGCACTTGGGAAATAGGAGACAAAATTTGATTAGAATAATACAAAAGTTTTAATTATGAGGTTGAAATATATGTATTGAGTGAAGGAAGATAAAGTAAGTCTGGATCCCAATCAGAGTACATAAAGAGAACTCCGTTTCTGAATGAATGACAAAAACCGCGTCTTCTGGGTTGAGTGAGAGCTTAGTTCTTCATTATTATATCGTGATAGTTTATTGTAAAGCTGAGACATATTTTTAGTAACTCTCTTCTCATATTTTTTGTAGCTTGTTCAAGACACTAAAAATATTCCAATATTTCCTCTCAGAATATGTATAAAATCCATGGACCAATTACTCACACTACTAAAGTATGAAATATATTATTTGCTTATACAGTTATACTTAAAAATCACGAATGTGGATCATATTCCTTTGGGTATTTATATGAAAACTCAAATAGAAAAAAACTGAGAGAAGATATTAAAGCATGAACATATTGTAACAGTGAAAATACTAGCAATGCCAGGAACCATTTGGAACTATACTGCAGAAACAAGCGACCGTTCCTTACTTCTCACCATTTGCCACCTGGAAACTACCTGGAGGTTCTGGTTGTCAACACCCCTATGGCCCGGTCACCTACCAGACCACTAGGTGGATCAGGGCCTGATTAAGAAGGTTGTTACTGCTGGCCACACACAGTCCGATATACGAACCATAACCTGGTTGATCGGGCACTAACTATAGGTATCTGTCCAGTTCTGTTATCATTCACCTTTATTTGTGATGGAGGTTGTTGAACAGTTTTGGGCGCCGTATACTGTGTAATTTTTTTACTTGCATGGGAAGTGATTCGTGTATGCAGATTTGGTGTATCTCTTAGGATTTAAAATGACCTTATTCACAACAGAATGTTTTGTTTTTCAGGATAAGAATAGTTATCACTTTCATGTTTCAGTCAGAATATATAGACTTAACATTGTGTATATAAATTTAATATAAATAGTTAAACAACCTTTTCTATATTCCATATACTTGTGGAAAAAAAATAAAAAATAAAGTTCATGTGATATTTCCGATTTACTCTGAAGATTAATATCATCAAAGATATTATTAAAAGCACAGATGATACTGATATGTGAACCTGATATAAGAATAATTAGATTAGGTTAGGTAAGGTTCGTCAGAAAACAGGACAAGTGTTTCCTGACACGGATCTTAGTCAGATGATGACCCGCCTTTAGATTTTTTGGTCATCTGACTGAGGCCTTCCGCTGGTTTACCGATCCACCCCTTTAAAAATTATGGTCACATTTATAATCATTTCTGGTTATACGAATAAATATATCCCTAAACTTATGATAATGCATAATATTAAAGTTACTTTTTCAAAGCTCTGTATTCGATATTAATAAAATTAATAAGAAAAATTACAATATTATTTTAATTATTACTTTTGTTATTTATTATTTTGTTATTCTAAGAAAATGCAGCAGAGTTAAAATATAATTGTATTGGGGACGACACAAGTAACTGTCAAGGTTGTGACGTCATGAACTTGGAGTGAGGCTCCTGGTATGTAAGTCACTGTATTCATGCCGAAGCATCAGTCTCATCCCACTTAGTCACTAAACATGTTTCTCAAGGTATAGTGATAGTGTTATATTTACTGTACCCATGTGTAACGTATTAATATTTCAGTCTACAGAGTATTATTAAACTCACATCTCTTACAGTGACAAAGAATAAAATAATATGAGGTGCTGGCGATTTTTCTGGCAATAATACTTGCAATTTTGCTGTCTAAATTTTTAAACTCGTCGTCTTTTTCATTAATATAAATTTCTCTAAAAGTTCTTAATATAATGAAAAGGATTTTTTATTTAAAATTACGAACTTTGGCAGGTTGTTTTAGTGGCACTTTTTGTAGCAGGGACGATGTCCCACCCTCAGTCTCATCCCACCTATACGTCACCTACCCCAACATACGGCGTTCCTGGTCCTCAGGTAATTATCGTTCAAATTGGACAAGATTTTCTATATATTTTAGAAGCTATATTTAAAAAAAAAAAGCTTAACATCAGCATGATAATAATTTATGTCATTATCCTGGCTATTTCCAAGGAAACAATATCCAGCACAGAAAACATAACACTTCTTTTTTAAGGCTCCTGCTCAGTACGACTTCAACTGGACCGTCAAAGACGACCAGTCAGGTAACGACTACGGTCAACAAGAGTCTCGTGACGGCGACAACACCCATGGCTCTTATCACGTGCTTCTTCCCGATGGTCGTGTTGAAAATGTAGTCTACACTGTTAATGGTGACTCTGGTTTCGTGGCTGAAGTGACTTACCAGGGCCAGGCCCAGCACCCAACACACCAGACCTACACTGCAGCTCCTGTGTATGGTTAATTGAACTGTGACTTTGATATTATGTTATATATTACAACTTATTCAAGAAAGCTATGTAAATAAATGTGCAACAGTGAAATGTAATTTACTATTCCTGATATTTAAAAAGCATTAAGTGCAATAAATTCATATTACGAAAGACGGAAGATATTTGAAAGAATAAAATTTGTCACTCCAACAGCAGCAATAAAAATAAGACTTCTTGATAGTATTTAATTATATTTGGAGACTAATTGTTTAAAGAGTCTGTAAAGTACTTCGTTAATTTGAAAGACAATCTGTAGTACCATAAAATAACCAGAATACACTAATCTTTAAGATAGAAAAGTATGTAAACTATCTATGTGTAAACGAATGATACGAATCCTGGAATCATCGTTGTTCACAAGACTTCATAACTCTCACTAATTAATTCCTTAGTGATGACACACACTATCAACTTCATGATGACTGGTATTTACTTAAATATCTGATGACAGAACAATGATGGGATGTGGAACGCCCTAGAGCACGATTTTTTCCCATAGTGTTTTTTTTTTTTATACTACAGTATAGGTAGGAAACTGCGTTTCTCGAGGATATTTTTTTGACTTGAAGTTAATAAAAGATGATTATTTAATAATCTTATATATATATATATATATATATATATATATATATATATATATATATATATATATATGTATATATATATATATATATATATGGCCTCATGGGGCGGGGATGGCAGACCAGAGAGGCCTAGCTTGTGGCTAGGTCTGTGGACAGTTAGTCCCAAAGATGAGGAGGTAGTTGTGCCTCCTCCCATGGGAGACTTAGGTCTCAGATACTCCCTAAAGAGGGATCCATGGCCGGGCCACCACTTGGAAAAGGCCCGGGCCGGGAGAATACCGGCGAATCTTTAATAATAATAATAATAAATAAAACGAATGTAAGAATTCAGTGGAGAAATGAGGAACGAACTCGTTTTTAGGTGGTCTTACGAGAGCTAATCCAACAGTCCATGACTGCTTCACAAAAAGTTATCATGGCTGCTGGATGGGAATCTTTCAAGACTCTCTGTTATGCAGTGTACCTGGAGAGGGTTTCGGGGGTCAACGTCCCCGCGGCCCGGTCTGTGACCATGCCTCATGTTGCATCAGGGCCTGATCAACGAGGCTGTTACTATTGGCCGCACGCAACCCGACGTACGAACCACAGGTACTAACTTCAGGTGCCTGTCCAGTGCCTTCTTGGAGACAGTCAGGGATCAATTGGTAATCTCCCTTATGTATGTTTGGAAGCAGTTGAACAGTCTTGGGCCCCTGACACTTATTGTGCTGTCTTTTATCAAATGGTAATGATCGCATATCATTAGCATCTGAAAACTTTCCTGAAAAAGCTGTTGTCTTTATGCTGCTGTTAGAGTTCATGGTAACATTCTCACTCTATGAAAAAAGTTAATTTGAAATTAAAATTTAGAATTTTGCACAATAAATTAATCAAAACAAACGAAAATTTAAGCATATAAAATTTTAAGCATATAATTTTAAGCATATAATTTTAAGCATATAAAAAAAGATGGACTCTTAGGGAAAGTGGAATATTCAAATGGCTTCAGGAAGAAATTCAATTATTTTTCCTTGAGGCCTTTTATCCACTTCTTCGAGGCTATAGGTCCCACAATTTTCCATATAAGGGAAAAAAAGATAAAATACATTTATTTGTCTGATCTGAGGAGGAAAATGAGGAGGTGAAGCAGTTAACGTGGCAGACCTCTGGTTATATTACCTTGTCTAAGTTGGTGTAAATTATCGAGAGGATTAACATTCATCTCGTTTACGTAAACAAACATGATAAACAGAATAATTTCAAGGCTCGAAGCTGTATTTTGTTACATTTACCCGGAGACATCACCACAATTATTCTGTGATGCCGCTAACAACTTTCTATTTAAAAATACATGACATTGGAATGTGAAGTTTGTTTTAGTTATTCGTACAATAAATTCTAAGTTTTTCAAGTTGATAATGAACTTCTGAACTTTTCCAACATGACTTCCCATAATGTTCACTTCAATTAAACACTAATGATGAGCCTTCGATAACTATTTACAATTTCCAGCTGATTAAAATATTAAAATGTTTGCAAATTATTTATTGATAACATTGGAACCAACATCGTCAAATATTTACAACAATGATTCTGTCATTGTTAAAAGTTTTATTGAATTTCTGAAAAAGTTCATTGTAAATACGATATACTACAAAGTGGGTGTCCAAACTTACCCTTATTACCCCCCTCTCTTCAACTCTCCCTTCCCCTCCTCCTCTCCTCGACCCCCCACCTACCCCTACCCCTCCCCCTCTCTTCAACCCTCCCTTCCCCTCCTCCTCTCCTCGACCCCCACCTACCCCTCCCCCTCTCTTCAACCCTCCCTTCCCCTCCTCCTCTCCTCGACCCCCCACCTACCCCTACCCCTCCCCCTCTCTTCAACCCTCCCTTCCCCTCCTCCTCTCCTCGACCCCCACCTACCCCTCCCCCTCTCTTCAACCCTCCCTTCCCCTCCTCCTCTCCTCGACCCCCCACCTACCCCTACCCCTCCCCCTCTATTCAACCCTCCCTTCCCCTCCTCCTCTCCTCGACCACCACCTACCCCTCCCCCTCTCTTCCACCCTCCCTTCCCCTCCTCCTCTCCTCGACCCCCCACCTACCCCTACCCCTCCCCCTCTCTTCAACCCTCCCTTCCCCTCCTCCTCTCCTCGACCTCCACCTACCCCTCCCCCTCTCTTCAACCCTCCCTTCCCCTCCTCCTCTCCTCGACCCCCCACCTACCCCTACCCCCCCCCCCCTCTCTTCAACCCTCCCTTCCCCTCCTCCTCTCCTCGACCCCCACCTTCCCCTCCGCCTCTCTTCAACCCCCCCTTCCCCTCCTCCTCTCCTCGACCCCCACCTCCCCCTCCTTCTCTCTTCAACCCCACCTTCCCCTCCTCCTCTCCTCAACCCCACCTTCCCCTCCTCCTCTCCTCAAACCCCTTCCCCTCTCCTTGACCCCCACCTTCCCTTCCCTCTCTCCTTAACCCCCACCTTCCCTTCCCCCTCTCCTAAACCCCCCACCTTCCCCTCCTCCACATTCCATCTTTATCCATCCTTCTTCCTTATCCATCTTACCAAACCTCTGGTTAAAGAATTGAACTGACATACTCAGGGAAGCACTCGCACTCGACCCCCATCCCGCACACACGCCTCTATTACTTAACTGTGAACACCATAAGCAGCATAAAGAAGAGGTATGATAAAGCTCACGAGGCAGGAAGAGTGCCCTAGTAGCAGCCAGTGAAGAGGCGGAGCCAGGAGCTGTGACTAGACCCCTGTAACCACAACTAGGTGAGCACAACCAGGTGAGCACACGCACACACAAACACACACACACACACACACACACACACACACACACACACACACACACACACACACACACACACACACACACAAACACACACACACGCACGTATCACACGTATCACAGTGGGCGCCTGTTACGAGCGGGGTCCCACAGGGGTCAGTTCTAGGACCAGTGCTGTTTTTGATATATGTGAACGACATGATGGAAGGAATACACTCTGAAGTGTCCCTGTTCGCAGATGACGTGAAGTTGATGAGAAGAATTAAATCGGACGAGGATGAGGCAGGACTGCAAAGAGACCTGGACAGGCTGGACATGTGGTCCAGTAACTGGCTTCTCGAATTCAATCCAGAGAAATGCGAAGTCATGAAGATTGGGGAGGGGCAAAGAAGACCGCAGACAGAGTATACGCTAGGTGGACAAAGACTACAGACCTCACTCAGGGAGAAAGACCTTGGGGTGACCATAACACCGAACACATCACCGGAGGCACACATCAACCAAATAACTGCTGCAGCATACGGGCGCCTGGCAAACCTGAGAATAGCGTTCCGATACCTTAATAAGGAATCGTTCAAGACACTGTACACTGTGTATGTTAGGTCCATACTGGAGTATGCAGCACCAGTCTGGAACCCACACCTGGTCAAGCACGTCAAGAAGTTAGAGAAAGTACAAAGGTTTGCAACAAGGCTAGTCCCAGAGCTCAAGGGAATGTCGTACGAGGAAAGGTTAAGGGAAATCGGACTGACGACACTGGAGGACAGAAGGGTCAGGGGAGACATGATAACGACATACAAGATACTGCGGGGAATAGACAAGGTGGACAGAGATAGGATGTTCCAGAGAGGGGACACAGGGACAAGGGGTCACAACTGGAAGCTGAAGACTCAGACGAGTCACAGGGACGTTAGGAAGTGAAGTAGTGGAGGCAGGAACCATACATAGTTTTAAGAAGAGGCATGACAAAGCTCAGGAAGCAGAGAGAGGACCCAGTAGCGATCAGTGAAGAGGCGGGGCCAGGAGCTGAGTATCGACCCCTGCAACCACAATTAGGTGAGTACAATTAGGTGAGTACACGTACGTCTCTATTAAATATGAACACCAGGACAGTGGGAAAAAGATTTTGTCAGTTTTTAAAGAAAAGTGGAAATAAAGTTCCTTCAAACTGACAAAAATCATGGCAAAAATATCTGGAAAAATCCTTAAGAGCAACTGAAAATAACTACTTATCAAAAACCAGGTATCAGTGTACACAGCGTCAGGTCAAGTTTGATTCTATTTCAACATTTTAAGCCGCTGAAGAAAACAACCAGAATGTATTTATTTGGTTTATAAAAATTCTTTACATAGAAATGTTTCTGAATAATTAATCAGGATATTCAGAAAACCAAGAAATAAATAGCGAATTATTGCAATGGATGAACAAATAAGGAAGAAAATTATGATCAATCTTACTGAGAAAAAAACATGGTGATATTCTACTATTGATGTCCTACAAGAATCATTGGAACCGTTAATAATGTTTCTGGTTTGTACAAATGATTTGCCAGAATAAATAAAATAATTAAATGTCTATGTTTTATTGATGCAAAAACCATTTTCAAATTTTTTTTATAAAATGTGATCACTATTCGAAAAGAAGGAAAACTTGAACATGTGGAGAGAAAATATATGAAGAAATTTAACGTAGATAACTGAATGTCAAGAAATGGGACAGAAGAAAAGTGATAATTACCAACACTGAGGATATTTACGGTGTAAATAAATGCTGAAATAATGGGATGTAATAGGGAATCTTGGAGTAATTTTAAGTAATGCATTATCACCAGAAGATGACTGAAACACTGCACTTAGTAAGTCATGTTTTTTTCAGATTGCCATCCAAATAACTTTCAGTTATATATGGTTAGTGACTGAAAAACAATTCACTTTTTATCAGAAGTGAAATATTCACAGTTAGTGTGAAGTCTTCTCATTGCACTTAAAGGATGTCCAACGATATGAGTCCTATAGATCTTAGATCAAAGAAACATAAGTTGTGACGAAAGACTGAATGTACTGGAAATGCTCTCGTTAGTTGACAGCAGATGATAACCACATAAACAGTCATGAACGAATACTGGAAAAAGTATACAGACAACATAAATACTCATAAATAAACCTTGGCCCAGGTTTTTATTCCCTTGGGAAGGGAGGGAGGGGACGGGCAAGAAGTAGCGTCACCAGCAACGGGAACGTCCAGCAGTATATAAACAGTTTGAATGCTAACACAGCATCAGTTCGTCTCATCCTCCTCACCAAGAATGTCTTTCAAGGTAGAGTGGTAGTCTTTGTTGTAGCGTTGTAAAAGGTATTTTGTTCTTGAGCGTATTATTTATATAATAACAAGATACTCCTGATTCAGCTATTGTAGAAAAATCAGATTTTCCGACTATAGTTATTCCTTGTTATCCTATTATTAGAGCGAGTTCTAGATTTTTATGCATCCAGAGAAAGTTGAAGATGAAGGTTCTTGTTTTCACCATAAAGTTCCTAGAACCTCACTTCTGATTTCCTCTTACCATCAGAATCTCCTTCACTCCACGCATTCCTTGAACCCCTAAACATTATGAACCTATGTACTCTTCTATGTAGTGTGTGTGTGTTTGTGTCTGTGTCCTTGTATGTGTGTGTACGTGTCTGCTGTGAGCGTTTGTCTGGTTTAAAACTTAGTATATTTTTTAATAAATGAGTAAATTAACATAAGTAACAAAAAACTACTTTATAACTGTATTAACATGGTAAACGCTTGACAGGTTGTGCTCGTCGCCTGTCTCGTGATGGTCGCTTTATCCAGCCCTGAACCTCCTCCGCCCTATCGATCTAACCCACCCCATACCTACAACTACCCTATCCCTGATCCTACATATGCCCCCTATATCCCAGGACCTACCTACGGCCCCCCTACCACATACCCTACACAACCAACATACCGTCCTTCACCCCCACCTACATACTACCCAACAACACCAGGACCAACATACCGCCCTCCAACACATGGACCAACATACCGCCCTCCAACACCAGGACCAACATACCGCCCTCCAACACATGGACCAACATACCGCCCTCCAACACCAAGACCAACATACCGTCCCTCAACACCCACTCCCATCTACGGTGTCCCTACTCATGAGGCGAGTATTATACATCTCTGGCTATCCTTTGAAGAAGTGACCAATACTACCATAAAATTAGTATACTTTTGAGCCAGGCTGGTCTCTCCTGTGAGATACTCAGATATTAATTTTGTTATTATTGCAGGCTCCTGCTCATTACAACTTCACCTGGCAAGTGAAAGACGACGCCTCTGGCAACGACTACGGTCACCAGGAGACTCGTGATGGTGCCGACACGCAGGGCTCCTACTACGTGTTGCTTCCTGACGGCCGTCTGGAGAGGGTGACCTACACTGTCAACGGTGACTCGGGCTACGTGCCCCAGGTGACCTACGAGGGTCACACCACACCCCAGCCTTACTACACACCAACTCCAGTTTACGGGTAACTCAGTACTAACTCCAGGTGACCTACGAGGGTCACACCACACTTCAGTCCTAGAGCACACCAACTCCTGCCTTCAAGTTCTTTGCCTGAGTAAACTCTCAGGAGGAGTAAGAGGGCTACTCCTATAATAGACCATTAGCTAGTTAAAAGTATTTTATTACCTTGATTTTATAGATTTAATTTATGAGCATAAATAAATACCGCTTTGAACTCTGCTTTACGATAACATGTAAAATAATTCTTAATTTTTATTCACTTTAGGTTTTTTTCACACTTCTATTGTAGACAGCATCTGCAGCTCCTTTCCTTCCAAGTAGCAGTTCCTTACCCCATCAACATTATTCACAGCAATAATATATTAAAAATAAATGTATAAATAATAAAGCAATATACTTAAGAATTTCGTGTATATCTCCTTGTAAAACTGTTTCAACTTTGTCTAACAACACTGTTTAATCTTTGTCTAACAACACTGATTCAACTTTGTGTAACAACATGTTTGAACCGTTGAAACTAATAAAAGAGATTTAGGTTATTAGCACTCTAATGTTTCTCAGTCACAATTACATTGAATAATTTGATAACGAGAGTAGCTCATCATTATTGATGTAAATTTTACGTGAGTAGACGGAAGAGAAAGTCCAACATAGTTGCTAAGAGAACTTGTTAGAAATTGAAAATGACTTAAGCATTGTGTTGCTGGAACTTATGTAGGATGTGATTTGTTTGTGTTGTTGTAACTTATGTAGTTGTGCTTCTGTTTGTATTGCTGTAACTTATGTAGTTGTGCTTCTGTTTGTGTTGTTGTAACTTATGTAGTTGTGTTTCTGATTGTGTTGTTGTAACTTATGTAGTTGTGCTTCTGTTTGTGTTGTTGTAACTTATGTAGTTGTGCTTCTGTTTGTGTTGTTGTAACTTATGTAGTTGTGCTTCTGTTTGTGTTGTTGTAACTTATGTAGTTGTGCTTCTGTTTGTGTTGTTGTAACTTACGTAGTTGTGTTTCTGATTGTGTTGTTGTAACTTATGTTGTTGTGCTTCGGTTTGTGTTGCTGTAACTTATGTAGTTGTGTTTCTGATTGTGTTGTTGTAACTTATGTTGTTGTGCTTCGGTTTGTGTTGCTGTAACTTATGTAGTTGTGCTTCGGTTTGTGTTGCTGCAGCTTATGTAGTTGTGCTTCGGTTTGTGTTGTTGTAACTTATGTAGTTGTGCTTCGGTTTGTGTTGCTGCAGCTTATGTAGTTGTGCTTCGGTTTGTGTTGTTGTAACTTACGTAGTTGTGCTTCGGTTTGTGTTGTTGTAACTTACGTAGTTGTGCTTCGGTTTGTGTTGTTGTAACTTATGTTGTTGTGCTTCTGTTTGTGTTGCTGTAACTTACGTAGTTGTGCTTCTGTTTGTGTTGCTGTAACTTATGTAGTTGTGCTTCTGTTTGTGTTGTTGTAACTTATGTAGTTGTGCTTCTGTTTGTGTTGTTGTAACTTATGTTGATGTGCTTCTGTTTGTGTTGCTGTAACTTACGTAGTTGTGCTTCTGTTTGTGTTGTTGTAACTTATGTTGTTGTGCTTCTGTTTGTGTTGCTGTAACTTATGTAGTTGTGCTTCTGTTTGTGTTGCTGTAACTTACGTAGTTGTGCTTCTGTTTGTGTTTCTGTAACTTATGTAGTTGTGCTTCTGTTTGTGTTGCTGTAACTTATGTTGTTGTGCTTCTGTTTGTGTTGCTGTAACTTATGTAGTTGTGCTTCTGTTTGTGTTGCTGTAACTTATGTTGTTGTGCTTCTGTTTGTGTTGCTGTAACTTATGTTGTTGTGCTTCTGTTTGTGTTGCTGTAACTTATGTAGTTGTGCTTCTGTTTGTGTTGCTGTAACTTATGTTGTTGTGCTTCTGTTTGTGTTGCTGTAACTTATGTTGTTGTGCTTCTGTTTGTGTTACTGTAACTTACGTAGTTGTGCTTCTGTTTGTGTCTCTGTAACTTATGTTGTTGTGCTTCGGTTTGTGTTGCTGTAACTTATGTAGTTGTGCTTCGGTTTGTGTTGCTGTAACTTATGTAGTTGTGCTTCGGTTTGTGTTGCTGCAGCTTATGTAGTTGTGCTTCGGTTTGTGTTGTTGTAACTTACGTAGTTGTGCTTCTGTTTGTGTTGCTGTAACTTATGTAGTTGTGCTTCGGTTTGTGTTGCTGTAACTTACGTAATTGTGCTTCTGTTTGTGTTGTTGTAACTTATGTAGTTGTGCTTCTGTTTGTGTTGCTGTAACTTTTGTAGTTGTGCTTCTGTTTGTGTTGCTGTAACTTACGTAGTTGTGCTTCTGTTTGTGTTGCTGTAACTTACGTAGTTGTGCTTCTGTTTGTGTTGCTGTAACTTACGTAGTTGTGCTTCTGTTTGTGTTGCTGTAACTTATGTAGTTGTGCTTCTGTTTGTGTTGCTGTAACTTATGTAGTTGTGCTTCTGTTTGTGTTGCTGTAACTTATGTAGTTGTGCTTCTGTTTGTGTTGCTGTAACTTATGTAGTTGTGCTTCTGTTTGTGTTGCTGTAACTTATGTAGTTGTGCTTCTGTTTGTGTTGCTGTAACTTATGTTGTTGTGCTCTTGTTTGTGTTGCTGTGACTTATGTAGTTGTGCTTCTGTTTTTGTTGCTGTAACTTATGTTGTTGTGCTCTTGTTTGTGTTGCTGTGACTTATGTAGTTGTGCTTCTGTTTGTGTTGCTGTAACTTATGTTGCTGTGCTTCTGTTTGTGTTGCTGTAACTCATGTAGTTGTGCTTCTGTTTGTGTTGTTGTAACTTATGTTGCTGTGCTTCTGTTTGTGTTGCTGTAACTCATGTAGTTGTGCTTCTGTTTGTGTTGCTGTAACTTACGTAGTTGTGCTTCTGTTTGTGTTGCTGTAACTTACGTAGTTGTGCTTCTGTTTGTGTTGCTGTAACTTACGTAGTTGTGCTTCTGTTTGTGTTGCTGTAACTTACGTAGTTGTGCTTCTGTTTGTGTTGCTGTAACTTACGTAGTTGTGCTTCTGTTTGTGTTGCTGTAACTTACGTAGTTGTGCTTCTGTTTGTGTTGCTGTAACTTACGTAGTTGTGCTTCTGTTTGTGTTGCTGTAACTTACGTAGTTGTGCTTCTGTTTGTGTTGCTGTAACTTACGTAGTTGTGCTTCTGTTTGTGTTGCTGTAACTTACGTAGTTGTGCTTCTGTTTGTGTTGCTGTAACTTACGTAGTTGTGCTTCTGTTTGTGTTGCTGTAACTTACGTAGTTGTGCTTCTGTTTGTGTTGCTGTAACTTACGTAGTTGTGCTTCTGTTTGTGTTGCTGTAACTTACGTAGTTGTGCTTCTGTTTGTGTTGCTGTAACTTACGTAGTTGTGCTTCTGTTTGTGTTGCTGTAACTTACGTAGTTGTGCTTCTGTTTGTGTTGCTGTAACTTACGTAGTTGTGCTTCTGTTTGTGTTGCTGTAACTTACGTAGTTGTGCTTCTGTTTGTGTTGCTGTAACTTACGTAGTTGTGCTTCTGTTTGTGTTGCTGTAACTTACGTAGTTGTGCTTCTGTTTGTGTTGCTGTAACTTACGTAGTTGTGCTTCTGTTTGTGTTGCTGTAACTTACGTAGTTGTGCTTCTGTTTGTGTTGCTGTAACTTACGTAGTTGTGCTTCTGTTTGTGTTGCTGTAACTTACGTAGTTGTGCTTCTGTTTGTGTTGCTGTAACTTATGTAGTTGTGCTTCTGTTTGTGTTGCTGTGACTTATGTAGTTGTGCTTCTGTTTGTGTTGCTGTGACTTATGTAGTTGTGCTTCTGTTTGTGTTGCTGTAACTTATGTAGTTGTGCTTCTCTTCGCATACATTCTCCTGAATTAACTTCGTGTTTTTTCTAGTTATTTTCATCTATATATTACTGTTATTTTCTTGTATTTTTTTTACTGTATTTTTCTTTTTTATATAATATTTTAGTCTTATTTCTCTATTTTGCATATTCCCTTAATATTTTTTCTATTTTATTTCTTCCTTTTCATTCTTTTTTTTATTTACTTTTGTTTTGTACTGGTCGTGTACAACTTGATAGCGCCGCTGAATTGTCCATAAGGATTTAGCTCTCCACTTAAAGTGAGTGAAATTATTTCTTTAATTTTTTCTTCTTTTCAATCTTCGTCTTTTCTTCTTCGTCTTTTCTTCTTCTTTATTCTCATTTTATCTTAGTTAACAGTTTTTAATCATATATTCAAGTTAAACCAAATATTTTCCAAAATACTTAATTATGAATTGATCAACATTAATAGCATAATAATAGAAAACAGTCAGGTTGCAACACTAGGGCTGGAAACAGTAAATGTATAAAAGGCATTCAGCATAAAGTTATAAATAAAGACAATAGATCAGGTCAGCAAACAAAGGGGGACAGCAGAGGGCAGCAAGGGACTAGCTCCCTTAAGGTTTACTATACTAATAGCAGGAGTGTAAGAAATAAGATAGATGAGCTAAGATTAATTGCAAGTGCAGGAAACATAGATATTATTGCTATAACAGAGACCTGGCTCAATCTGAAAGATAGAGAGATGCCCTCTGAATGTCACATACAAGGCTATAAATTATTCCACACTGACAGGGTCAACAGGAAGGGTGGTGGAGTAACGATGTACGTCAGAGACAATTTAAATTGTTGTGTTAGACAAGATATAAAATTAGAAGCGTCAGCCACTGAATCTGTTTGGTTACAGCTTCTCGAGGGCCGAGAAAAATTAATTTTGGGTGTGATTTACAGGGCCCCAAATCTTGATAGGGAGTGCAGTAAACTTCTATGGGACGAAATTCGTAAGGCATCTACATACGAAAATGTTGTGCTAATGGGAGATTTCAACTATAGACAGATTGACTGGAGTAATTTGACAGGAAATTTAGAGTCAGGTGACTTTCTTGATACGATCCAGGATTGTTTTTTAAAACAGTTTGTGACAGAGCCAACTAGGGGAAATAACCTGCTTGACTTGGTTCTTGCCAGTAGGGAAACACTAATTAATAATCTTGAGGTTAATGATGAGCTTGGGGAAAGTGATCACAAATCACTCAGTTTTAATATATCATGGAATTCCCCTAATAATGGCAATCAAGTCTCTGTCCCTGACTTTCGCTTGGCTGATTTCATAGGACTGAAAAATTACTTAGGTGGGCTGAACTGGAATGACCTGACTAAGGGTCAGGTAGGTGGTGATGGTTGCCGATATGACGCTTTCCAGGGCATAGTTCTAGCTGCTCAGTCAAATTATGTTCCAAATGGGGAAATCAGATCAAACAAAAATGATCCTAAATGGATGAACAATAGATTAAAATATATGATTGGTCAAAAGAGAGGCATATATAGGCAAATCAAAAGAGGAGAGGGGCAATTAAGAAATCGATATATTCAGTTAAAGAGAGAAAAAAGGGAATTAGAAAAGCAAAAAGAGATTATGAGGTTAAAATTGCAAGAGAATCGAAGACTAACAGAAAAGGATTCTTTCAGGTATACAGAAGTAAGATCAGGGACAAGATAGGCCCACTCAAAAGTTCCTCAGGTCAGCTCACTGACAGTGATAAGGATATGTGTAGAATTTTTAACACATACTTCCTCTCAGTTTTTACACAGGAGGATACCAGCGATATTCCAGAAATGATAAATTATGTAGAACAAGACGATAATAAACTGTGCACGATTAGGGTCACAAGTGACATGGTCCTTAGGCAAATAGATAAATTAAAACCTAACAAATCCCCAGGCCCTGATGAACTGTATGCAAGGGTTCTAAAGGAATGTAAAGAGGAGCTTAGCAAACCTTTGGCTAATCTTTTCAACATATCACTACAAACTGGCATGGTGCCAGATAAGTGGAAAATGGCAAATGTGATGCCTATTTTCAAAGCAGGTGACAGGTCCTTAGCTTCGAACTATAGACCAGTAAGCCTAACCTCCATAGTGGGAAAATTTATGGAATCAATAATTGCAGAGGCAGTTCGTAGCCACCTTGAAAAGCATAAATTAATCAACGAATCTCAGCATGGTTTTACAAAGGGGGCGTTCCTGCCTTACGAATTTATTAACTTTTTTCACTAAGGTATTTGAGGAGGTAGATCATAGTAATGAATATGATATTGTGTATATGGACTTCAGTAAGGCTTTTGACAGGGTCCCACATCAGAGACTATTGAGGAAAATTAAGGCACATGGAATAGGAGGAGAAATTTTTTCCTGGATAGAGGCATGGTTGACAAATAGGCAGCAGAGAGTTAGCATAAATAGGGAGAAATCAGAGTGGGGAAGCGTCACGAGCGGTGTTCCACAGGGGTCAGTGTTGGGCCCCCTGCTGTTCACAATCTACATAAACGACATAGATGAGGGCATAAAGAGCGACATCAGCAAGTTTGCCGATGGCACCAAAATAGGCCGTCGAATTCATTCTGATGAGGACATTAGAGCACTCCAGGAAGATTTGAATAGATTGATGCAGTGGTCGGAGAAGTGGCAGATGCAGTTTAATATAGTCAAATGCAAAGTTCTAAATGTTGGACAGGACAATAACCATGCCACATTTAAACTAAATAATCTAGATCTTAATATTACGGATTGCGAAAAAGATTTAGGAGTTCTGGTTAGCAGTAATCTGAAACCAAGACAACAGTGCATAAGTGTTCGCAATAAAGCTAATAGAATCCTTGGCTTCATATCAAGAAGCATAAATAATAGGAGTCCTCAGGTTGTTCTTCAACTCTATACTTCCTTGGTTAGGCCTCATTTAGATTATGCTGCACAGCTTTGGTCACCGTATTACAGAATGGATATAAATGCTCTGGAAAATGTACAATGGAGGATAACAAAGTTGATCCCATGTATCAGAAACCTTCCCTATGAGGATAGACTAAGGGCCCTGAATCTGCTCTCTCTAGAAAGACGTAGAATTAGGGGGGATATGACTGAGGTGTATAAATGGAAGACAGGAATAAATAAAGGGGATGTAAATAGTGTGCTGAAAATATCTAGCCTAGACAGGACTCGCAGCAATGGTTTTAAGTTGGAAAAATTCAGATTCAGGAAGGATATAGGAAAGTACTGGTTTGGTAATAGAGTTGTGGATGAGTGGAACAAACTCCCGAGTACCGTTATAGAGGCCAGAACGTTGTGTAGCTTTAAAAATAGGTTGGATAAATACATGAGTGGGTGTGGGTGGGTGTGAGTTGGACCTGATAGCTTGTGCTACCAGGTCGGTTGCCGTGTTCCTCCCTTAAGTCAATGTGACCTGACCTGACTAGGTTGGGTGCATTGGCTTAAGCCGGTAGGAGACTTGGACCTGCCTCGCATGGGCCAGTAGACCTGCTGCAGTGTTCCTTCGTTCTTATGTTCTTATGTTCTTATAAACACATTAATTTCTTGCACAACACAAATAATAAACACCAGCAAATGCAATGTTATGGAAATCGTAAAGGACAAAGACTTCTGTAAACGTGTACAGCCTCAGGGGACAATGTTTGTAAACCTCCCTGAAAGAGAAGGATCACGGGGTGAGCATAGTTCCAAGCATATCGGCTGAGACACACAGCCTAGTAACCGCTGCAGCAAACGTGAGACTGACAAATGTAAGTGCTGATCTCAGGAACATCAACACTGGTCATCTTGGAGTATCAGTAAATCAATATAGAACCCACATTTGGTTAAGCATATGATAAAGCTGAGCAAAGTGAGAAGGTTTGCAACAAAACTAGTCCCAGATCTGAAGGTTATAACATATGAGGAGAAACTAGGGGGTTAAATCTGATTATACTAGATGACAGAAGGACCAGAGATATGATTAAGACGTACAAATGCTCAGAGGAATTGACAGATTGGACAGGGAAAGTCTGAGAAGCGGATCTCAGGTGCACGAGAGATCACAGCTGAAAGTTAAAAGAACAAATGAATCACAGAGATATTAGAAAATATTCCTTTTGCTTTATTGTGGTCAGTAAGTGGAACGACCCAGACAGCGAAGTTGTAAAGACAGTATCTATACATAGCTTCAAGAATATGCATGATAGGGCTCAAGCAGCCATGAAAGAGTAAAACCAGTAGCGGCCAGCAGAGATGCAGGGCCAGGAGCCGAGACTCGACCTCTACAACCACAATTAGAAAAGTACACAAACACATCACTCCTCATTAACACTACGTCTCCAAAACTTCCACAACAACCCTTTTCCTTTCATCATTTTTACATTCCTAACAAACCCTAACATTGTGACCTAAGCCTCACATTTAGACAAACAACACAATCACCTACTCAACCCCAGTTGGCAACCTTATAAATCACACGACTACTTACCCTGAATTATCCTTCTCCTGCCTAAACCTCCGTTAAAAATTTCCCATTCAGAGTTGTAAATGATTATAACAGTCAGGAAGGTTATTTTACATGTAAAATTTTATTGTGTCCACCGAGGCTACGAAGCCTCACTCGCATCTCGTCCTTATTGTAACTGAGAAAACTCAGAGCTGTACTTAGTTCTTACTACATGTTAGGTAAATGGACATTGATGCAACTAATGTGACATTTTATTGTGGCAACGTTTCGCTCTTCAGAATCTCTGTCAAGCCCTGAAGAGCCAAAAGTTGCCATAATTAAATGTCATATCAGCTGCATCTGTGTCTATTTTCTTAACATTTTGTAGGTAATTCTACCATTATTAATACATCAAAGTTAGTATGGTGTCAGCTGTATAAAAGTGAAAAAGTGAGAAGCGAATAAGTTATCGTGTTGAGCACAAATTAAAGTAAATGTTATCCTCTCTTATGTCACTGATATAATTATACGTGTGTGTAAGGAAATCAAAACATTTACTTTTAAAGCAAGGAAGCTTCCATCTGGCTCAAGGTGTAAAATATATTGAATTTTGAACTGTGAGTCATTAACAGTATGAAATAATATCGTGAGAAAGTTAAAAGGTTGAATTTTTGTAAGTCTGTGATCAGTCGTGAAGGTTGTGGCTTAACCTTTATAAAAACAGAAGAGAGTCATATAGAGGATTGAAGTGAGAGACGGTATTGTACTGATGGTATTTAGTGAAACAATGAATTCACGTGGGTTATTCAGAATCAAGAATGGCTGAGGATGAACCCTCCGTATATTACCAAATAAGTTGTAAGTGAGAGAGAACAGAGAGGCAGAGTAGTGCGTTTCCTGCCTGCTTGCAGCATGCCATGTGATCCCATAGTCTCCTGTGGGATCACATCTTACACTCAGCTCATAATACGCTCTTTTTTTTATTCACTCTTTGAGAAACGGAACTCTCGTTCATTCTCAAATTGGGATCCAAACTTTCATTCTATTCCCTCAGCATACTGAATGAATATATTGTATTATCCCTGTGTCTGATCCTCAGAATCGCATCTACTGTCCTTTTGCCTTCATTGAGTCTTACTGTTACCTGTTTCCTGAGAGTAAGATTCCGAAAGAGACCCATAAATATTTAGTGATGGGCTAGTGTTGTATATTCATTCCTCTCATAGCCCTTTAAAACAGTCAAAGAATTTAGTGTAAACTAAACAAATTTAATTTGGAACTGATAATAAGCCTTGAGATTATAATAATGCTAATTCTCAAGCTTAAATTATGAAGGCACATTATGTTGGTCTTAAAGTAAGTAAATCAGTTATTTTATGATACGACTGATTGTTTTTCATGTTAACTAAGTATCTTACGGACTCTTTAAATTAGTCTCCAAACATAAATAAATATCAAGAAATCTCATTTGCGTGACTGTTGTGATTAATATATTTTACCGAATTATAATAAACAAAAGGGGTGATGCTTTAGGATTAATTTCAATTTCTCTTTTTAAGATATCCTCCGTCATTTGTAACATGAATTTCTTGCATTTCATACTTTTTTAGATATTAGAATAAGTAAAATATAATTCATTGTTGCAAATTTATTTACAGAGCTTTATTCAACAAATTTAAGTTCATAACCTTATATCAATGTCACTGTTCATTTAACCATAGACAGGAACTGGAGTGTAGGTCTGGTGTGTTGGGTGCTGGGCCTGGCCCTGGTAAGTCACTTCGACCACGTAGCCAGAGTCACCGTTAACAGTGTAGACTACATTTTCAACACGACCATCGGGAAGAAGCACGTGATAAGAGCCATGAGTGTTGTCGCCGTCACGGGACTCTTGTTGACCGTAGTCGTTACCTGACTGGTCGTCTTTGACGGTCCAGTTGAAGTCGTACCGAGCAGGAACCTGAAAAAAAAATGCCAGTATAATGTTTTTTGTGATGGATCTCATTTGACTGACCAAAGGCAGGTTCATTGCATATCTTATTATCATGTTCGTCTTCAGCATTTTGTTTTAAATATAGCTTCAAAGATATATATAGAAAATCTTGTGCAATTTGGATGATACATACCTGAGGACCAGGAACGCCGTATGTGGGGGTTGGTGGCTTATAGGTGCTATGAGACTGAGGGTGGGACATCGTCCCTGCCACAAACAGTGCCACAAATGCAACCTGCCAAAGTTTACAATGTTTATTATTAAAATCTTTTTGAGTATACAATGAAATACGTTTAGAGTATTTATATTTACATTGGTAAAAAAAAAAAAGATGAGTGTAACAGTAAATCAGGTGGGTTTAAGTTAGAAAACAGACAACAAAATCGTGAGAAGATGGGTATACCCTCAACATCTTATGTTATTTGATTTTTTGTCAGTAAGGAAGATAAGAAGGTTAAGAATACTTTAGTTGCTTAAAATATTAGCACTATACTCATGGGTGCAGTAAATATGACAACCCTATCACTGTACCTTGAGAAACATGTTTAGTGACTAAGTGGGATGTGACTGAGGCTTCTGCATGAATCCAGTGACTTATATACCAGGAGCCTCACTCCAAGTTCATGACGTCATAGCCTTGACAGTTATTTGTGTCGTCCAGCAACATAATTATGTTATAACTCTGCTGCCGCCGGGTCACCATCTGGAGAAGACCTGGGCCGGGACAAGACCGGTGAACCTACTACAATGCAAACTCTGCTGCATTTTCTTTGAACAGCAAGAAAATGAACAGAATAAACAGGATAGGTAAAACTTGCGATTCTAGCTTAAATAGCAACGCTTTTCTTGCCGAATAAGGGAAGCGAAAATTTGCGTATTCAAAAATTTCGCAAAAATCGGTCTGACCCTAACAAAAAATATATATTTCATTGTGTTTGCTTATTATTAAATTATTTTAAACTTATCTAAAATATATTTAGTTGGCTTATGCTAAATCAAATTGCGCTTGTTATAATAATGTTAGGTAAGTTTTCTAAGGTTCTTCTAATACATGTCGTGCTAAATAGATAAAAATTGGTCACTAAGCAAGAACTCATTTAAAAATTAAGTCCTTTCTAAAATTTTCTCTTCTACGTTCAAAGATACTTTTTTTCACGTAAAAAAATTAATAATTTTGTTCCAAAAGAACCTTTAAAAATTACCTAACCTTATTTTAGCACTCGCAATTAAATTTAGCAAAATCGAACTAAATATATTTTAGATAAGTCTACTGTAATTTAATAATAAACAAACACAATGAAATATATTTTTACCGTTAGGTTCAGAATGATTTTTGCGAAATAATAGCATACGCATATTTTCGCTTGCCTTATTTGGCAAGAAAAGCGTTCCAATTCAAGCCAAAATTGCAAGTTTTGCCTATTCGGCACAACATATATATTATTGTTGTGGTTTATTCTGTTCATTTTCTTGCTGTTCAAAGAAAATGCAGCAGAGTTTGTATTGTAGTAGGCTCACCGGTCTTGTCCCGGCCCAGGTCTTCTCCAGATGGTGACCTGGCGGCAGCAGAGTAATAACATAATTATGTTGCTGGACGACACAAGTAACTGTCAAGGTTGTGACGTTATGAACTTGGAGTGAGGCTCCTGGTATATAAGTCACTGGATTCATGCAGAAGCCTCAGTCTCATTCCACTTAGTCACTAAACATGTTTCTCAAGGTACAGTGATAGGGTTGTCACCCATGTGTATAGTGCTAATATTTTAAGCTACTAAAGTATTCTTAGCCTTATTATCTACCATACTGACACAAAATTAAATAACATAAGGTGATGAGGATATACCCAACCTTACACGATATTGTTGTTATCTGTTCTTTTTTTAATTTAAATCCATCTGATTTATTGTGATACTCATCTATTTTCACCAAAATAAATATAATTAACTCTAAAAGTAATTAATCATATACTGAAAGATTTTAATAATAAACATTGCAAACTTTCTCAGGTTGCATTTGTGGCACTGTTTGTGGCAGGGACGATGTCCCACCCACAGTCTTATAGCTCCTACAAGCCACCAACCCCCACATACGGCGTTCCTGGTCCTCAGGTATGTATCATCCAAATTGCACAAGATTTTCTGTATATCTTTGAAGCTATATTTAAAACAAAATGCTGAAGACGAGCATGATGATAAGATATGCAATGAACCTGCCTTTGGTCAGTCAAATGAGATCCAACACAGAAAACATATTACTAGTATTTTTTTTTTCAGGCTCCTGCTCGGTACGACTTCAATTGGACCGTCAAAGACGACCAGTCAGGTAACGACTATGGTCAACAAGAGTCTCGTGACGGCGACAACACCCATGGCTCTTATCACGTTCTTCTTCCCGATGGTCGTGTTGAAAATGTAGTCTACACTGTTAACGGTGACTCTGGTTACGTGGCCGAAGTGACTTACCAGGGCCAGGCCCAGCACCCAACACACCAGACCTATACTCCAGCTCCTGTCTATGGTTAAGTCAACAGTGACATACATTTAAGGCTATTTATTAAAGTGTTTTGAGTAGTTATACTAAATAAATATGCAACAATTAACTGTATGTTAATTTTCCTCGTGTCTAGAAACTTTGAGGTTTGCAGAAATTTCAAGTTAAATCAAGGATAGATACTTTATAGAAGAGAAGGAAATTTATAACATTTATAGCATCACAGTTTTCATGATGCTACAATAACACTTCTATAATGAGAGCAGTCAAAGCAGACATCGTGTTGCTTATTTATATTGGCAGACTAACTACATCAAAGGTTTGTTATTAATGTTGGTTGATTTGATTTCTTAATGAGATTATATAGACTTCGTAACCTATTTTAATTCCTTAATTAGGGAAGTAACCACTCAGTGTTTATACACTTCAAGAGTGTATCAGTCTGTAGTGGAAGGAAGGCGGGGTAGGGGTCGGCCTAGGAAGGGTTGGAGGGAGGGGGTAAAGGAGGTTTTGTGTGCGAGGGGCTTGGACTTCCAGCAGGCATGCGTGAGCGTGTTTGATAGGAGTGAATGGAGACAAATGATTTTTAATACTTGACGTGCTGTTGGAGTGTGAGCAAAGTAACATTTATGAAGGGATTCAGGGAAACCGGCAGGCCGGACTTGAGTCCTGGAGATGGGAAGTACAGTGCCTGCACTCTGAAGGAGGGGTGTTAATGTTGCAGTTTAAAAACTGTAGTGTAAAGCACCCTTCTGGCAAGACAGTGATGGAGTGAATGATGGTGAAAGTTTTTTCTTTTTCGGGCCACCCTGCCTTGGTGGGAATCGGCCAGTGTGATAAAAAAAAAAAAAAGGTATATATAAAATGGGTATATACATCTCTCGGTGTATATATCTGCGTTAGTTACTCTTTCTTGAAGATCTATATGTAGTACTGCACCAAAACTTAATCCATTGATTAGACATAATAAATAAATAACGATGATTTACAAGTAGGTTTTCATATTGAAATAGCAAAAGCATTTTTTCTTATTATGGTAAATGGCAATGTTATTACACACGAAGAATTCCGGCAATAGAAAGGTACAAATAAAACTAATTTAAATATATTTACCTGTACTAAAAATATGAAAAAAATAGCTAATTCAATTATTTTATTTCATGATTAAAATATTGTGCCAATAAAGCTTGGTCTGGAACAATAATTCAATTTATCATGAGCTTGTTATTTAGTATGAATTCAGGATGGATTTTTTTTTTAATTTTCTCTAAATTCCGTAAATGTTTTAAAGCTTTTAAAAAATATGATGCTGGACAACAGAGAGACCTATCGCAAAATATTTATTCGTATTCATAACCATAATAGTAAAATTTGAAAAAAATATTGCTAAGTCTTTGAACAATTGTTGTAGCATTCATCAGGGAGAGTTAAACCTCTTGGAAGATGGGAGGAAATCAGATTCGAATCAAGGAAAGAGTTCTCATTTTTTGGGCTCTAGAGCTTACACTGGCATCAATGTGCTTCCCTGAAAGTTTCAGAGAATTGATGCTTCCTCGTCAGGCATAGAGACTGAAAATATAATAGATGTATACAACATGCTGGTGCTTGAGTGAAGGAAATGAAGCTTGGTTAGTGAGTGAATAAAAATGAGAGTTTGGTTCTCGATTAGTGAATGAGAGTTTAATTTTCTTTATTAAATGTATAGAAAGCATGGGTGTGGATGATGAGGTCGAAGAAGCTCAGGAACAAGAAACCTCATGATTAGAAACCATTACAGTTCTCATGCATACACACAGATTTACGTTTAGTGAAATTCTTCCCAAGTTGTGTATAATTTAAGGTACTAAAATTATCCCAAATGGAAAACGCAATACGTGTATAAAAACCGATCTCTGGCTGATCTACTTAAATCTGAAATAATGATGATAATAGTTAAATAATTCTTAATGTGCCACAAATACTAAATATGTTCTCCAAATTATATATTAGAACCAAAATATGATAATTCAGTTAAAATATTGAAACATGAATACGTGTAAGAATAAAACTGACCCGGTCTTAGACATCTGACGATAGAATTTTTGGGAGACAAAGTTCAAGACAAGAGACCCCGGGTTTTTTTTTAGGTTACGCTGGCTAAAATATCAGCGTGGTTTAATATCGGTGTTTTTGTAATTATTAATATGTAATGGCATAACAAATTACTCAGTCTTCTGCGAAAGAATCAAATGCGTGAAATGAGAGAAGGAGTGGCAATGTATGTAGACTCTGTTAAATCTCACCAGACGCAGTTGGTCAAGTTCTGACACGCACTTTTATGTAATACAGATTCTTGGCTACGGTTAGAGTTTCAAGAGCAAGAACTAGGGTATCTATAAAGAAGTATATATATAATCGCAAACAGGTGATCTTAATGCAGAACAAGTCACATGATGAAAATCTTTAGATCTTTCGCACTCCCCATGCGTCGTCAGGAGCTATGCAATGATGCAAAACAGCAACAGATAGGAGGGGAAATTCTCTGAGGCAGAAGGTATCAATGACCAGTCATTCTCTTAATATTTATAGGAGTGCACCCATCCTCATGCTTAAACAACTAGTATGAGGATGCCAACTCTCAAACGGACTGTGATAAGTCCCGCTTTGTCTTGGACGAAAGTTATGGAATCAACTCAATTGTAATTTAAAATGGTGTTAGTAATGAAATGCAATCCATACATACTAGGTGTATTTCCTCGTGCTGTCCGCCATCATTCCCTCTTTTAAACCTGTAATCCACAGTGGAATATTCTCTTTCTGCACAAAAACACTTAACCATAAGTCTCGGTTATTCATTTATCAGTGATAACCATGATGCAGTGTTCACAATGTTAACATCGCATGAACAAGTAAAGTTGAACAATGTTCTCGATGTTCAGCAGCTTCATAAAACAAGTTTAAAAGTCATGAAGTGACATTGAAGAGATTTACTCGGAAGGTTAATGTCACCAGTTAGTTGATCACCGGAGAGGATGGTAATGTGTAATGTTGATATTAATGTGATAAATACATCCGCCAGTTCAAAATAATAAATAATCAAGCACGCTTTAGAAAAACTAAAATTTCCGAAGACGAAATTTTAAATTAACATAAGAACAAGAACACCAACAATAATAATAACATAATATAAATAAAAGTAATAACTTATCTATATTTTATTACTTTTTATCATTATTAGTTTTAGTGCTGTTGTTGTTGGTTACTGTGTCTTTGCAAAGAATATTCAGCATATTTAAAATATAATTACAGTGCGGGTCCCCACAAGCAGCCCTCAAGGTTGTGACGTCATGAACTTGGAGTGAGGCTCCTGGTATATAAGTCACTGGATTCATGCAGAAGCATCAGTCTCATCTTAGTCACTAAACATGTTTGTCAAGGTACAGTAGCATTGTTTATTACTATATCAGTGTTTTAATCATTTTAATGCTTACATAACGATGATATCAGCATTCGAATTATTTTTAGGTTTCAGTTGACGTAAGATGTTGTGGTTACACCCAGCCTCTCAAGATTTTGTCAAGATTTTTTTTTTAATTTTAAAGAAATTACTTATTATTGCACTTATTATTTTCAAAAAACCATAAATATAAATATCCCTGGAAGTTGTTACTAATACAAAAAGACGTAGAAGCTGAAACTGAAACACTTTGGCAGGTTGTGTTTGCGGCAGTGTTTGTGGCAGTGGTGATGGGTGTTCCCCAGTCTTACCCTTCTTACCCTCCCACCCCAACATACGGCGTTTCTGGTCCTCAAGTGAGTATCGTTCACAGTGTTCAAGATTTTCTCTATATCTTTGAGGTTGTATTTATATGAAAATACTGAGCCCCAAGAGGTATATTGCTTGTTTTGCCAAGTAAGCAATATCCAACACAAAAAAAATATATCACTAGCATTCTTTTCAGGCTCCTGCTCGGTACGACTTCAATTGGACCGTCAAAGACGACCAGTCAGGTAACGATTACGGTCAACAAGAGTCTCGTGACGGCGACAACACTCATGGCTCGTATCACGTGCTTCTTCCCGATGGTCGTGTTGAAAATGTAGTCTACACTGTTAACGGTGACTCTGGTTACGTGGCTGAAGTGACTTACCAGGGCCAGGCCCAGCACCCAACACACCAGACCTACACTCCAGTTCCTCTCTATGGTTAAATGAACAGTGACATTAATATAATGTTATTTATTACAAGTTTTTCTCTTAATGTAATTAAATCAATGTGCAACTTTGAATTATATCTTACTTTTCCTGATATCTTAAAAGAATGAAGGGTGCAAGAAGTTTGAATTAACCAGCGAGCACCGAAACTCTGTATACAGTTTTCTTCCGATTAATTCTGAACCAGAATTAGAGTAAAATGTATATTGTTTAATAGCCTGAAAGGTAATATCAGTCGGCATGGTCAGTACCGTAGTTCTCTGCAGCATATTTCAGGTTTGTCTTATCAGAATCGTCAGGTAGAAGTTCTTTAGCGTCTTCTGCTAGAATGTCAATAGAGAAATTGGCTGACCATGTTATCGTTACACTACAGAGGCTCTTCATTGTCCTTCCAACCATGGCCTTTCCATGGTTTGCGCATCTCGAAAATAGGGATATTGGCGGCCTTCCAGATTCTTGTTTGGTAGTTTTCTCTGGCAATATGTTCCTTAAAGCAAGCTTTGCTAGGTGGTAATCTAGAAAGGTCCATGGTCCTCGATGTTAGATTATCCATAGTTACACCTCCATCACATTTCAATATTCAGCATAATGTAACGCACATTATCAATACTTATTATATTTTCCCTTTCCATAGACAGCACAAGTGAAATTCTCACGTCCTTCAAGTTGCTCATCACTCATCTCCCACTGCTCATCAAGTCGCTTGAGTCTCACAATGTGTTGGTGAGTTGAATAGTTTTAGTGCTTTGATCTTTCCAGTTTCTTTGAATGAGCTGACTGAATCGCAACCAGTAAATGCATAAACCCCCAACAGTGCAATATATAGGTTTTCACTGTTGTGCAGTGACAATTGTGATGTTAAGGTACCCTTTTTTTGTTCTCATGTCCTGTATCAGAGAATATAGTGAGATTGATTGTCCTTCCATGATTAAAGCAGGATTCAAAATCTTTTATTATCATGGCTTCGCACTCACATAATCATAACCGCTTTCTGCAACATAGTTAAAGAATAGCACCGCTTTGCTATCATTTTTCCTCCTGACTGCTCCTCAATTCCGTATGATTATTACATCTATGCCAAGGGACTTCCCATTTCTGATGAGGATGACCTTCTTGTCTTTGACTTATTCACTTCAGCAGGTTTGCATCGCTGCAATCAACTGTTACTTGTCTTCCTAATTGACTAGAAGGCTCTTCCAGTTCCCTAGCCCTTTTATCGTAGGTCCCTTGACAATTAGTTTCTCTGATTCACCTATTCTCTTGAGTTCTAAAGCTATGACTAAACCTTTTGATGTATGAAGCTGTGCTAAGTATCACATTCACATAATTCTTGGTCATCATGTGGAGTTCTGTGCATATTTGTTTAAAGGTATCAAGAAATTTTTTGAGGTGATAAAACAGTGCATTTCCATCTTCCAACAGTCAGAACATTTTCAGTGGACACTTTTCATCTTAGATTTTCTTCATCAGGATTGACATGTTTGCAGCATTGTTTATTTTAGCCAAGAGCCCATCAGCTTTGCTTGTGTTGGATGGGACAGGTGTGAGAGCATACTTAATGACTTCTGCTGTGTCGATCTGAAGAGTTCTTGATTTCACAAGAATTTTGGACACAATATTGCCCTGGTGTTTATATTGGACCATCTTGCTCTTAGAGGAGAGGAGTTAAGTATCGCTTTCTTCTTTGCATCAGCAATAGTTTTAAGACCCATCTTTTTAATGGTTAACTTCTTTAAGCCCATGTGATTTAAGCACCTAATGACACATTGCATGGTTTGATTTTTCTATAGTGTGTGTGATCGACCTAACGGGCACAGGAAGCTGGAAAATGTTTCCACTGTCTTCTGTACATCCTGCTAACTCCTCTGTATTTCAGCATTAGACGTATCCTTGTGTGTATCTGAGTCAACCCATGTCTGCCATAGAAATTTTTTCAGCAAGGAACTTGGATTTTTCATGAGTGGTCAGTACCCAGCGTTGTTATGCAGCATTATTCCTTGTGATTCCTGAATGGTCAGCACCAGATGCTCCTCCATAAGACTTGCAGTGCTTCATGAAAGTCTCCTCCATTGTATTGTCCACATCCATTGTACTGTCCACATCCTAACGACACCCAGGCACCATGGATCGTGCTACATTAAGGCTCCCAGTTGAAAACCTCTGTTGCTCCAGAATGTGTTTGCTCGATATTTGCAAGAAATGCAGCAACTATTGCTATGTACCTTGCATAGTTCTGGGCATCATATGAGAAGAGGTCTTGCATAGAGGTCAAAATCATTCCACTTCTTCACTCAACTGAAGGACTAAAGAGACACGATCCATGTAGGGTGCCCAGAACTGAGATATTTTCACACTCTGCACATTAGAAACACATCGAAATGACTAGTACCTCTCAAAATAATTAGAGATGTCTGGATAGTGCCTCTTAGCGAAGAGCTGATATCTTTCGATCCCTGCTCTTCTTGTGCAGATAGCTCTTCGAAGACAAGAATTGGTTGTATTCTTTCAGGAATTCTCTCAGAAATATCCTTTCATAACTTTCCACAAGCAGCTTATGGGACAGCATAACCTACTGCAATTCTTCACACCCAGTACTAAGTACACAGTGCTAGATCCCACCAGGTCTGTCTCTAGCACAATATCAGTGAGACCACTTCCTTCCATTTTTCTCCCAATCGACCATGTATACACACAGGTAAAATGTGCCAGTTAGAATGATATGTTCACCATACCGCTTAGGTTCATTGCATACCAGTGGAAATTCTTTCATGCATACACCTAGATCAATGGTAAAAATGGCGTATTTCAGACCTACTTCATCAATAGTTAGTTCTGGAAGTCATAGTTACTATCCAGACGACTTGATTGTAGCTCTGGTTATGTAAGTTAAAATTTTAAAGGGGTTTGATACCGGGGATCTTGCAAAAGAGGTATATAAATAAATTACTTAAAATATCCACTTCCAAGCACATTGTTTACTTGTAAAATATTAGAGGTACTAACATTAATTCAAAATTTAATGCTAAATAAGAGAAAGAATAACTTCAGTAGGTATTTATTATTCATTTACAGTGATTACTACCATACCAATAAATAGAATCAAACAAACTTAAAGGCAACAGTTGACCTCACTTTTGGGTGTAAGTGCTGCTATGTAAGAGATCAGGGTAAATTTATGGGATTTGGACTTGCCCTCGTGGGTTACAGTTGAGTTATGATTGCTTATTTAGCCGTAGACAGGAGGAGATGGGGTGTAGACGGGTGCAGGAGGCTTGGCCTCACCTTCATACGCCACCACGGCAATATAACCACCTTCACCATCGACAGTGTAAGTCACCTTCTGCACACGACCGTCAGCAAGTAGTACATAATAGCTACCCTGGGTATGGGGTCCATCACGGGTTTCCTGGTGACCGAAGTCGTTGCCGGATTCGTCGTCCTTTACTAACCAGTCGAAGTCGTACTTTGCAGGAGGCTGCAATGACAGCGAAACAATAATATATGCATCATATGTATCAGTACAATAACCTTTAATCTATTGCGTCTTATACATGAAGAAAACAATAAAGGGGTGGAATATTGTTAGTACAAACCGCTGATCCACCAAGTGTGACTTATTCTGCAGCTAAATACAGGGACTAAAAAAGACTGTTTAAAAGAATGATTCCGGAATTCCCAAGGTTATGAAGAGCATAAAAGTTGTAGCAAACATAGTTTTACACAAATTCCAGTTTGCATCACCAGTAAACATTTTTAACGTGTCGTTACATGATTTTTTAAGGCCAACAATGAACCATATATATATATATATATATATATATATATATATATATATATATATATATATATATATATATATATATATATATATATATATATATATATATAAGATGCACACCTATGATATTATATATTGTCTTACCTCAACTGGGGGGCTGGGCTGACCATATGTTGGAGGTGGAGGTGGAGGTGGAGGTGGAGGTTGAGGGAGAGAATACCCGTTGGCCGGAGCTTCATCGGGGAGAGGATTAGGGCGAGCTACAGTGACTACCACGAAAGTGGTAACAATTATAGCCTGTAAAAGTTATAACGTAAATAATAGATTTGATAAATAAAATATCTTCATCTTATGTTCTTTGATTTGCAGTAGGAAAGAGACGCACCAAGAACTGGAACTGTGAACGACTAAGTACATCAACTTGTACATGAAACAGACAGGTTATTGGAAATATAACATAAAATGCAAACGCTACGACATTCTATTGGAAAAGTTTTGGCCCTCGGATCATGGTCACGTTTCCAGTAACCCAAACTTTTCCACTAAAATGCCCTAGTGTTTGTATTATTTCTGTTTTTCAACATCTCTACGCGAACCATGAACGACACCTCTTAATTGGTTTACCTTGAGGGACATGTTGGGAGCAGACGAAGGTTAGAACTGATGCCCAGAGAGGGATGCTGCCTCCTTATATTTCCAGGCTCAACCTGCAGTATCATGACGTCACAACCTTGAGAGGAGAAAGAAGGACTGCATTCTTAGAGAGGTCACTTTTTTGCAATACGATGAGCCAGGAAGACATAATAATTATCCCATTATTATTCCTCCGGTTCACACCCAGTTTGCCTCGGATAATTCAGTCGTATTTTGCTGGAGCAAGAGAACGGCTGACCGCCTGCTAGACTCAGCTCTACCTCTCACTCACGTTCAGACTCCTCCTTCCTTGATTTAGCATGCTCAGGTTAGTTAACAATTCTGTCAAGATGTGAGCGAGACATATGGGAAAGTTTCTTACTCGGTAACCTGAGCATTCTCCTGAGCGAGAATGCTCAGGTTACCTGGAGTATACCTGGAGAGGGTTTCTGGGGTTAACGCCTCCCCCGGCCCGGTCTGAGATCAGGCCTCGTGGTGGATCAGGGTCTGATCAACTAGGCTGTTACTGCTGGCCCTGCACAAACTGACGTACGAACCACAGTCCGGCTGGTCAGGTACTGACTTTAGGTGCCAGGCCAGTGCCTTCTTAAAGACACCCAGGGGTCTATTGGTAATCCCCCCTTATGTATGCTGGGAGGCAGTTGAACAGTCTTGGGCCCCTGACACTTACTGTGTTGTCTCTCAGTGCACTCGTGGCACCCCTGCTTTCCATTGGGGAAATGTTGCATCTCCTGCCGAGTCTTTTGCTTACATAGGGAGTGATTTTCGTGTGCAAGTTTGGTACTAATCCCTCTAGAATTTTCCAAGTGTATATTATCATGTATCTTTCTCGCCTGCATTCTAGGGAATACAAATCAAGGAACTTCAACCGTTCCCAGTAATTTAGGTGCTTTATTGTACTTATGTGTGCCGTGAAAGTTCTTTGTACACTCTCCAGGTCTGCAATGTCGCCAGCCTTGAAGGGGCAGTTAATGTATAGCAGTAGTCCAACCTAGAGAGAACAAGCGATCTCAAGAGAATCATCATGGGCTTGGCGTCCCTACTTTTGAAGGCTCTCATTACCCATCCTATCATTTTTCTAGCAAATGTGGTAGATACATTGTTGTGGCTTTTAAAGGTGAGATCCTCTAACGTTATCACTCCCAGGTCCTTCACATTACATTTTCGCTCTATTGTATGGTTAGAATTTGTTGTGTACCCTGATACAGTTTTAATTTTCCATATCTGAGCAGTTGAAATTTCTCTTCATATTGTTTTGAGTGGCCCCTTTGAAGATCTGGTTGATGTCCACTTGGAGTCTTGCAGTGTCTTCGATGGAGGTCACTGTCTTGACAATACGGGTGTCATCAGCAAAGGAAGACACGGAGCTATGGTTTGCATCTCTGTATATGTCAGATATGAGGATGAGGAATATGATGGGTGCGTATACTGTGCCTAACATAGTTCCGGCATGATCTAGACGAGACGTATGGGTAAGCCTCCTTATACACCTGCTATAACTACGAAGTAAAAATAGAACCTGACTGAAAGCCTACTGATGCGAGCCATTTGGGGGAAAAATGCAATTTATATGCGGATGAAACTCCAGACCTTCAAGAAGTCACGTCACTGAAACAATATCAAAACATATAAAAAACAAAAATTTAAAACCTGCTATAAGGATTCATCTCCTGAGTGAAAGGTATCCGCACAGTCCTGCTTTACTAGTGAATGTTAAAAATATATATCAAGGGAGAAGGTTCGCAGAATCACCCTTTAGTATTCCTGGTACGCATTTATCATTCACTTTTGCTGGCCAGGTGAGACAGCTAGCTCTATCAAACAGGTTATTACCTCTCATAAATGCTCAACATTTGCTTCATTCGGTATGACTCGAGTACTGGTCTCTGACTCGAGTACTGGTCTCTGACTCGAGTACTGGTCTCTGACTCGAGTACTGGTCTCTGACTCAAGTACTGGTCTCTCCTGGCTATTGCGATATCTCAGTGAAAATGATCAATATGTTCTATGGTTAAAATCAACATGTGTATTATTGTTCCCAAAATAATAATAAAATAATAATAATATTATTATTATTATTATTATTATTATTATTATTATTATTATTATTATTATTATTATATTTGTTGTAGGGAAAGTTTTATTGCTTTTTAAGATTTCTGTGCGTTTTTAACTATATCTTGAAAAAGCTTCTTGACAGTGACACGAAAAACTTGTCAGTGACATGACAAACTTGTGAGTGACATGACAAACTTGCTAATATTCCAGCAAAGATGCATCTTTACCAGAGACACTGCCGAACATTGTTGATATATTTTCTCCACTGTAATTAGAGCTAATGGAATGACACTGGGGTCTTTAGAAAGAGTTCGTCTGCTTGAAGAGTCTGGTTGGGTATTATATTGTCTTGGTCCTCCAATGAACTTTGGATCCTAAGTTCTAAACAACCTCTTGAAGACCTCTAACTTACTTGATGCAATACCCAAATTTAGGAATGCATATAACGCTATTTCTGTCCCTTTGCTAATTCCTATTACCACAGTTTAACGAGATTCTTTAATCCTACTGGTGATCCTCTGATTAAAGGTTGAGCGCTTTCCTTAATATTGACTTAAGGTGCTTTTAGTATTCATTTCTGTTTTGGATGCTAAAGGAGGCTTCATACCTCATGAAATAACCTAGTATGGGCAACGCCAGGAACTGTGTGAGAAAGCACAGCACCGCATGGTCACCCAATAGCTTATTCTCTATTCCATCATCTTCAGGTCATTCAGTTTTCCTCAAAAATTATATTAATATCCTTGGAAAAAATTGCTCCCTGAAAGCAGCCATTGGCAGGAGGGACGATAATTGAGGCTTCTGGACTCCTGAACGGAAGATCCTTGACAAAGATGAGGGATAAGAGGTTCTTGATACAGGGGACTGGACCTTCCTCTCTTTCCGTGGAGCTGACTGACCCCAGCGGATTTAGCACTCCCCGGGAAAGTAATGAGAGCCAGCAGCAAGGGTTCATTGACTCTTCGAGACGAATTCATAATTAGGAAGGAATGAAGACGAGAGAGACACAAGCACACATCCCAAGATCTCATCCCAGAAGATCCACTACCAAGCATGAAGTGTATACACGAAAAAAATTTAAGAGATACAAACAGTTATCTGAAAATTTAGTGTCCAGTATAAAATGGATTAAATTCATCAAATATTTATTGTTTTGTTACATTGATTACTACCATTTCAATAAATAGAATCAGTCGAGTATAAATATTTATGGAGAGAAGCTGGCGTGTAAGAGTTCTGGTTTAATTGAGAGTCCTGGAACATGCCTTCATTGATTACAGGTGACTTGCAATATTAATGTTCCTTTAGCCATAAACTGGAGGAGCTGGTGTGTAGACTGGTGCGGGAGGCTTGATCGAGCCCTCGTACGTCACCACAGCTACATAACCACCTTCACCATCGACAGTGTAAGTCACCTTCTGCACACGACCGTCAGGAAGCAGCACATAGTAGCTACCCTCAGTATGAGGTCCATCACGGGTTTCCTCATGACCGAAGTCGTTGCCGGATTCGTCGTCCTTCACTAACCATTTAAAGTTGTACTTTGCAGGGGGCTGCAAATTACAAAAAAAAAATTAATATATACATGAAGTGCAACAATGTGGTTCATGTGTTCATTTGTTTCTCAAACATAAACGTAACAAAAAGATACAATACTAGAAATACGAAAGACTGATCCACTATGTACTATGTTATATATATATATATATATATATATATATATATATATATATATATATATATATATATATATATATATATATATATATATATATACCCTCATATTCAGAGCTGTTTGCATATTTTCTTCTACCACCCCTATATTCTAAATTCTATGTGCACTTTAAAGGCAAAATACATTGACAAAAATACAATGGGGAATAGAACAACAAAAATAACATTTCAGAGCCTACATCTAGAATACTTCATCCAGCACCCCAGAAGTGGGTAGAATGCCCAGAATGCTGCAGGCATTTTCCCTCTGGATCGCAACACTGAGTCTCTAAAAGAGGAAGTTGGCCGCTCTGTAATCCAGTTTCTGTGACGAGATTTTCACTCAGCTCCAAGGGTCTCTGACCCTAGTGCGATGAAGTTATAGCAAAGGGACAGGCCTTCATATCTGCGGATTTTATGGGTCTCCCTGTAGCTGGCAGCTCCACTCCCTTCAACTTCAGAGTATGGCAAGTAGGTGTCCGCTAAACTGGCGGCACAGGTGTAGTCCCAGGAAACCTGCTTTCCCTACGTTCAGGGTAGCATAGTGACTCCATCAGGATGCTTTTTACTTCCATTAGACCTCTGTACTTGGGGTTCCCGTTCAGCTGGGCAACTGGCTGTGGCGAGATATCTCTTTATGATGTCGTTGATCTCCTCATATCTAGCATACTTCCCTTTAAATGCATGACACACGAGACCATTAAGTCCAAATTGATCAGCCGACATCCTGCCGCAATTACACCTATGTTCGGTGAGTATGGGGGCGGCTAGGCGAAGAGCAACACCAACCCGAATGGCCTGTGGGTCGAGTCGTGTGCCCAGGGAGGAATTGGGAACAGCTAAAAGGAAATCTCCTGAATGTAGTGCCTTCACCGCTAGGATGCGAGCTATGTCCTCTCATGAATCGTTGGAGAGTACTGTGTTGGCAATTTTTTTGATTATCGGTTTGTCCCAAGGGACTGTTTGTGCTCTTTGGGAGGAACTGGTCTGCTTGAGGGGTCTACAGAGGTGTCCCACAGCATGGCTGCTTCAATGAACCTGGGGTCTTGAGCTCCTACTGCACCTCTCAAACATTCGGGGACAATCTCCTTGACTAGTCCACACTGAAAGCCAAACACGAGGACAAAAATGCAGGTATAGCTACCTGCGTTGCCTTGCGCACCCCTATACCTCCCAGTCGCACTGGAGAAGTTGCCTGATCCCATTGCTGACCTTCCAGTGACAGATTCAGTGTCTTCTTAAAGACTGATCTCAAGAGTGAATCATATTCGTTGAGTGTTGGGTTGTCAAAAGAGGGTGCACACCTCAGGAAGTGAGTCTTAGCAGAGTAAGACACCTTGTGAGGAGATACAAAGCATCATGGGCATTAAGATCCCTTATTTTCTCCTCCATTCTCTTCAGTTCATTTAATTTGTCCTTGAGGACTGTGTCGATGGCCTGATCACCCAGCGGTGCTCCCGTGAGGGTGCTCTTGGTTGCAGTGGTGGTAGACGCTTCAGGAAGGATTGTTCGCACAGCTCTGATTATTTCCTGGTTGGTTCTGATGATTTCACACTTGGAGGGATTGAGGATGAGTCCCAAGGATTCTCCCTGTGTCTTCACCAGTTGTAAGTCCTCTAGCGAGACTCTTCTGTACCTGCCAGAGCTCCATCGCCAAAGTACCAGATGTTGAGCTAGCTGCGCAGGCTGGATGTTAGTTCTCTTACTGCCTAGCAGAAGAGAAATGAAGTGAGTGGGTCACCCTGCTGAACACCCTCTGATAACATGTTCGCCAAACAAAAGAATTGAGGGTTTGCTTTAGCTAGCTGAAATGAAGGGGAAAAGGCTCGGGAACCGATCCCAAACAGCTGGCAAGACCACATCTCTTTTCACCATATTAAAGGCATTTCTAAAGTCTAGTTTGACAACGGCCTTGTCTTCTGGTAGATCCCTGATGTAAGCCCTTGCTGCATGAGCTGCAGTTTCATTGCCTTGAGAAATCCCCTACCAAAAGAATCTTAGAAAACTTACCTAACCTTATTATAACAATTTATAGCAATTTAATTTATAACAATTTACAACAAATTTAGCCTAATCCAACTAAATATATTTTAGATAAGTTCACAATAATTTAATTATAAACAAACACAATGAAATATTTTTTTTCGTTAGGTTCAAAACAATTTTTGCAAAATTATATACGCAAATTTTCGTTTGCCTTATTCGGCAAGAAGAGCGTTGTCATTTAAGACAAAATCGTAAGTTTTACCTATTCGACACGACACACACACACACACACACACACACACACACACACACACACACACACACACACACACACACACACACACACACACACTAACACACGATCTGTGAGATGTTGGAACGAAACTGGCTAGGGGTTGTCACTCACCTCTGGAGGGGGACTGGGAGGACCATACGCTGGTGGGGGTGGTGGGGGAGGTGGACCATAACCAGCGGCGGGGGGATTGTCTGGGAGGGGATTAGGACGAGCTACAGCGACCACCACAAAAGAAGCAACAATTATAACCTGCAAAAATACATAATTAATTATTTTCATAACACTATATATAAAAGTCTCCTTAGTGTTATCACTTAGTATTAAGAATCAAATGCACCATGTACGAAGTTTGAGTGTTGAAGAGTACATCAAAATCTTCGTATAAATCAAATAAGACCAACACAGATCAGTTGCTGTACCTTGAAAGCCATGTTGGAAGACTAAGGTTTAAACTGATGCCCAGCGAGGGATGCTGTCTCTTTATATACCCCAGGATCAACACACAACCTTGAGATGGGAAAGAAACATTGCATCTTTTGTGACGGTTTATGCAATATTATAGGATGGATAGAGTTAACAATAATAGCATTGTTTTCCTATGGTTCTCACCCAGGAAGCCTCGTTTATACCATACTTCAACATTAAATAAAGTTAACAAAAATTGCCGTTAAAAAATCCAATAAGTTCTTGTTGACAAGGACTTATGGCAAGAGGACGACTGGCTGCTAGGTAGACACTACCTCTCACTCACGTTCAGGCTACTCCATCCTCGGATCAGCATGCTGATGCGACCCCCAAAACTCAGTCAAGATCAAGATGAAAAAGACTTTTTTTTTTTTTAAATCTCCTTATTGCCCAAGATCTCCTAGCAGAGGAAAAAGTACATTGAATATGTATTAAAGTCTAGACCTGCTGGAGGGTTCATCCTCGGGGACAACTGCAGAAAAGCGAATGTAAACGTAAATTGAATATCTAAGGAAATGATTGAAGCTTTGAGTAAGAGATTTCTGTGGAATTTGATATTTCTAAAAATGATAACTATTTAAATGTATTAAGACAGAAGTTCCGTAGATTTAGTTTTTATTATTGTGACTATGCATGTGTTTGTTACAGTTATTTCCTGGGCAAATTAAGGGAGAAATATAAAGTAGGTGACACTGCTTGATAACTGTTAAAGATGTAGTTCACTTGTTATGAACTGGATGCTGCCTTGTTAGAGTGATGTTAAGATACAAGGACTCTAGTTTATATACGACCTGGTCACCACTGTATTACATCATTGATGTGCTGGAGTTGTCTTGACGTATTATCTTACACATATGCATTATTATTTATTATTAATATTATTATTTACTGCTATTGTTATTATTCCAGTTACTGTCATTTGTTTGTTGACAGGAATTTTAATTTGCGCTACAATCATATTGCTGGTTATTCCTCCCTCTCTACATTCTGTGTATAAATGTTCATTAAAGTTTCTATCGTTTATGTAAGTATGGTGGTCTGTAGATATCACTATTTACACAGTGTGTGCCACTAACTGGAAAACCCTGTGAAGTTGTGTTGCTGGTATTGTCTCCCTTGCTGGTTCAGGGTTCTCTACTTTTTTGGAATCGAGTCTTTCTGCCCCTTGTGGGGCTCGCTCTTCCTTGTTTTCTGGCCACCCGCGATAACTTCCTCTTACATTGAACCTTCCTTTAAGGAGCTGCATTCTTTTGAAGAACAGGATTGGGCGGGTTTACAGTCAGTTAATTCATTTGAAAAAAAAATAAAACATCGTTTAGGTGCTGTTATCTGAGCCACCGCCCCTTCCCCAAAAACGTGTAAGTGCGTTGGCAGCTCCCTTCAAGAACCACCTCTCTCCTATCCCTGAAAAGTGCCCAAAGCATATTTTCTTAAACCTACTTGTCTTTCGGGTAAATATATGGAGAATTAGGTAATTAATTAAAATTCAACACAAAATTCAGTCATTCTGGACCTGTCGACCCTTCTGTTGGGAATTTTATGGTTGACCAGGCTCCTAACATTTCAGGTTAAGGGAAGAGGGATCTATACGTTTGATGTTCTCTCAAGAAAGCGCAGATCGAGCAGGTCTGTTTAATAGAAACCAAGTTTGATTACATTAGGCAATCCAAGGACCTGGATTTTTGAAGTTTAGGCCTCAGTCCGGTTAGCCAAACATCGTGTTTAGCTTTTGCCACTTTCTATCATAATCTTGTACCTCTAGGCTAGCAGTCTTTCTATGCTTGTAGAGAAAACTGAACTCCGAATTGGGTCTTAGACCACCCTATTTCATTACTGTTCGATTATTTCCCCAATATAGTCTCCTACAGTGAAAACTGAAAGCTGTGATCATGCGCCTTTTAGCTGCCCAAACACGGTCTCTTATGCCCTCAAGGTTTTCCAGGATATACAGAACTGAATCGTCGAGGTAGTTCTTGATACATCAGAAGCTAGCATTTCTTGATCCAGCGGGTTTCACGTTATTTTTTTGTTCATACAGGTCAAAAACTCTTGAATAAGGTGCAGCTACGCTTCACTTCCTTCGGTCTAACCTGATTACTCTATGTTCTCAAGGCGTTGCATGACCTCTTCAGGTTTAATGATTCCCTGAGAATATAATAATTTTGATCACATTGCTTGCGGTCTCACCAGCAAGTATTTTTTAGAAGTTTCAAAGGCACTTTTTGGTTTTGCCAGTCTCACATGTATCACTCAAGTTGTTCTGCTCAAGTAAGTCTCTAGTGATATTCATGTTATCACATGCTCACTCCTAAAGTCTTCTTATTTGTGTCCTGTACAGTCTTTTCATATTAAACTGTATTCGGTAACCTGTCTTTTCTCTCATGTTTTAAACACACACACACACACACACACACACACACACACACACACACACACACACACACACACACACACACATTATATATATATATATATATATATATATATATATATATATATATATATATATATTTAAGATTTAAGAGATACATTGTTGATATAAAGGTGGCATATAAGGTACATGTTGTTACTTGTGTATCACCGATTATAAGGCGAAAATCTCATCCAGCTCCTCAGAGCTGGGGCGTGTGCCCAAAATACAGCAGGCATTACCCCTTTGAACAGCCGCACTGAGCCGCTGGAACAGAAAACTAGCTGCCCTGGGATCCCTAGTTACCCTGATGAGTCTTTTTCCCAGCTCCTTAAGGAATTTAGATGCACTCTTTCCCCATGAGCCAAGGGTCTCTGAGCCTATGAGAACAAACATATAATGATGGGCAAGTTCTCCATATTTTCTAGACTTTTGGGACTCCCTGAAGCTGGCAGCTGCCCCTCCTTCCTCCCTGGTGTATTGGAGATAGGTATCAGCCAAGGTAGATGCACATGTATAGTCCCACACCACCTGCTTCCCATCTGTCCAGGCTTGAAGGGTGATACCATCTGGACGCTTCTGGCAGCCATCAGATCTGCATAGTTGGGGTGGCTCCCTTACTGCTGGGCATCCAGCTGTTGTGAGGCTCCTCTTGATAATGTTATTAACCTCCTCATGTCTTGCAATCTTTCCCTCGGATTTACGGCACACAAGACAATGGTACCCGAATCGGTCTGCTGCTTCACTGCCACAAATACACCTGTGTTCGGCGAGAATAGGGGCGGCAAGTCGAAGGGCAACACCGATGCGGATGGTCTGTGGGTCGAGGCGTGTGCCAAGGCTGGAGTTGGGAACAGCCAACAGAAAGTCCCCAGCATGAGGGGTCTCACTGCCAGCAGGCAGGCTCTATCCTTCCCTGACACACTCTGAAGCATTGTTGAGGCTATATTTTCCACTATTGGACCATCCCAGTGCGATTGTTTGTAGTTGTTGGGGGGAGCAGGTCTGGTTTCTGAGCCCGTTAGATTATCCCAGATCATTGCTCCGTCAATGAATTTTTGGTCCTGGACTCCAATCTTGTCCCTAAGATGTTCAGGGAGAATCGCTGCTACAAGCTCTCTGGATGCAATACACGAGGACAGAAAAGCAGGTAACGTAATCTGTGATGACTTGCGGACACCAATGCCTCCTAGTCTGACTGGAAGTGTAGCTTGGTTCCACTGCCCGTCTTCTAGAGTAAGGTTAAGTACTTTCGTAAAAATCTGCCTCAGAATACTGTCATATTCGTGCTGTATAGGGTTATCATATGAAGGTGCACATCTTAGGAAATATGTCAACCTGGGCAGACTCAAGCACTTAGTGGAACCTCTGGTCACGACCATAATTCGCTCCAAAACTTTGGTCGTGAACTGAACCTAATTTCCCCATTGGATTGTATGTAAATACGATTAATCCGTTCCAGACCCCTACGAACTGTATGTAAATATTTTTTTTTTTTTTTTAAGATTTTTAAGCACAAAAATAGTTAATTATATCATAGAATGCACATTATAATAGTAATCTAAATGTAAAAATCTTGAATAACGCTGAGAAAACCTTGAACTGAGAAAACTAACATTACACAAGTCATAAGAGTTGTAAGGAGCGTCTAATGGTTGATCAGTGAACTCCGTTATTTATCGTCCGATTTCTTTCATTTCTGGTGTACATCAAGAACCATCTTTCCATCATACATTGCCTAAGTTTCAATAAGATAGCCCAACAAACAACTGAGGAAAAAATATTTACTAAAACCCATATATGGCAAGTCCTAGCCGGATACTGGCACTGCGAGAAGCTGTTTGGGCACGACCTACTGATAAAACATTGTTAAACCAAAATTATCACCGTCGTAATTACAGGAAGTGGGGAAAATTAGCGCGTGTGAAAAAATGGCACGGAATGTGAAAATTGGCGCATCTGTGTTTGTTTGGCACCCTATTATGTGTTCGTGACCAGATGCAAAAATTTTACTATTTTTTTTGTCGTGAACCGATTTGTTCGTGTTCGGCAGCGTTCGTGACCAGAGATTCCACTGTATATATATAACTCAGTCACCCCCGGTTTGTCACTAACATGCAGTACTGTATATCAGGAAAACCCCCGGTTGTTGAATTGATCCTCATGGAACTTCAGTCATCACTCTTGTCCAGACCAAGCGAACAGACCGAAGAAACAGACGAGCTCACCGACGAGCGGTGGACGTGCTGCCGGTTGAACGGACTAACAAACAGATGGTAAGATGAATGGACGGACTGACAGAGTGATAAACAGTCCCTTGCTTACACTGAAAAAATTAACCAACTCTTCCAGGAGACTGAGTGCAGAGTTTTCTTTTGATCCTAAGGTCTTTGATCCATTTTGAATGAAACTAAGTACACTATGGAACTCCAATATTTGAGGAACTTCTTGGACTCTCTGAAACAAGTCACACCACTTGCGTCGGTGTCAGTATATTGTCAGTATATCCCTCGTATAAGTGTAGTTCCATGCTTTCAGCTTACAGGCCTTCCGGAGTATGATGGAGATTACACCTTGAAACCTCTGGCTGCCATCGGTTTGGATAGTTGGACTTTCTGTTGTGGTGAGAATGGAGCTGTGGGCAGATTTCTCTTAATTGATATCGCTGACCTCTTCGTGTTTTGCTTTATTTTTTCCTCATCGACGGCATATGAGACCACTGAAGATAAATTAATATTTTGATTACTTGTTTTTGATGATGGTAAAGTGATAAAGGGTGAAATTAGAGATAGTCACTGGAAAATTCCTTGCATATCGTTTCCTTATTGCTAAGAAGCGAATTACATCTTTGCTAGAGGCAATGTCAAGAATTATCGAGGCTGTTTTCTCTGCTAAAGAGTGTTTTACTAATACTATCGGGTATTTTTAGGAGAAGATCGTCTGCTCAAAAAGTCTGCCAGGTTATCCTATTGTCTAGTTCCTCCAGTGTACATCGGATTTCAAATTCTAAACGATCTTCTAAAGCGCTCTAAAGCGTAATCTGCACAAGAGTACAGATTACGCTATTTGTGTTGCTTAACTTCTATAGCCCTAGTTTAACTAGCAACTTTTTTTTAATACTTCCAGTAATCTTCTAGTGAATGGTTGAGTTATTCAAATATTGCCTAAACAATGTTTATCGAATTTTCTTTGTTTTTTAGCTCATAAAATGAGCTATCCTCATGAAACAAGCCCATCTGAGTAATGCCAGCTACCTTGAGAAGTTATAGCGTATCATGGACACTCAGCTCACTGATTCTCTATTCCATCGTCTTCAGGTCATTCAACTTGCCTTTAAGGTGAAATTCCGTGGTGCTGGGAATGAGTTCTTGACTCAAGAAATTGGGCATACTTTCCCATTCTTTGGAACAATTATAAATGCGTAATATTCACTCGGTGATGATTGATTCCTTCAGGTTAAGCTCTATGTGAAAGCATTAAAGGTAATGTACCTAGAGCAAGGGCTGATTCCTTGTTAGAGACGATTTCATATTTGGAGGATTTCATATCTACGGATCCGCTACCAGTATATTGTGGCTACACCAATAATTTTAAATACTAACAGTTATCTGAAATTTTAGTGTCTAATAAAATAAAGATTAATTTCAACAAATTTTTATTATTTTGTTACATTGATTACTGCCACTGCAATAAATAGAATCAGTCGAATATAAATACAGTTATTGGCTTAAGCTTGGAGAGAAGCTAGTGTGTAATATCTCTGGTGTAACTGAGGGTACTGGAACATGGCCTCATTGATTACAGATGAGTTACAATATGAATGTTCCTTTAGCCATAGACAGGAGGAGGTGGGGTGTAGACTGGAGTAGGAGGCTTGACCGCACCCTCGTACTTCACCTCGGCAATATAACCACCTTCACCATCGACAGTGTAAGTCACCTTCTGCACACGACCGTCAGGAAGTAACACATAGTAGCTACCCTCAGTGTGAGGTCCATCACGGGTTTCCTCATGACCGAAGTCGTTGCCGGATTCGTCGTCCTTCACTAACCATTTAAAGTTGTACTTTGCAGGAGGCTGAAATTACAAACACACATGAATATATATTACGTCTACAGATATATTTTTTCATTAATGTTAATGTTAAAATTTATAATTTTGCATGAAAAGAATTTTAGAAAACTTACCTAACCTTATTATAACAAGCACAATTTATTTTAGCCTGATCCATCTAAATATATTTTAGACACGTTTATAGTAATTTAATACTAAACACACACAGTTAAATATATTTTTTTTCGTTAGGTTCAGAATGATTTTTGCGAAATTATTGCGTTCATAAATTTTCGCTTGTCCTATATGGCAAGATGAGCGTTGCTATTTAAGCCAAGATCGCAAGTTTTACATAATCGGCACGACATATATATATATATATATATATATATATATTATATATAAATATATATATATATATATATATATATATATATATATATATATATTTATATATAAACACTTATCTCTGGCTGAAGGAGACTCGAACCTACGAACCTTGGAACAAGGTACGCAGTGCTATACCATTATCACCACACTGGACCAATACCTTGGCGCCTAGCTCGCGCTAGACTTTGATCCAAGGCAGCCAGCTTTCAGGGAGAAGGCTTACAGCTTTTCATCTCATCCCCTGCATGCATCACCCTTACTAGAGATAATAACAATGCAAGGAATTCGCAAGAACAGGCGAAATATATACAAACACTGATCACTGGCTGAAGGAGACTCGAACGTACGAACCTTGGAACAAGGTACGCAGTGCTACACCATTCTCACCACACTTGACCAATACCTTGGCTATATATATATATATATATATATATATATATATATATATATATATATATATATATATATATATATATATATATATATATATATATATATATATATATATATATATATATATATATATATATATATATAATAATAAGATTATAGTAAACAGGTGATTTCAGAATATGCAAAACAACATCTGTGAAAGAATATAGAAATTCCTAACGCTTGGAATTTCTATAATCTTTCACAGTGGTTGTTTTGCATATATATATATATATATATATATATATATATATATATATATATATATATATATATATATATATATATATATATATATATATATATATATAATATATATCGATGTATCTCATGCGTCTTTCACACATGAACGTAACAACAGAAAAACACAATACTCTGACCACACACCATTGACTCATTTTGTTACATATTTCTGTTTTGTGACACGTACCAATGATACTATCTTGTTGTTACTTACCTCTGGAGGGCTAGGTGGGCCATATGTTGGAGGTGGAGGTGGAGGTGGGGGTGGAGGTGGTGGGGGAGGCAGAGCATAGCCTGGGGTGGGGGCCTTGTCTGGTAGGGGATTAGCATGAGCTACAGCGACCACAACAAAAGAGGCAACGATTATAACCTGCAAAAAAAAAAAATTACTCACACAATATGTATGAAAATTTCTTCAGCATTTTATGCGCATTATCACTTTGTATTAAGAACCAAAGACATCAGATACGAAGTTTGTGTTGATGAGTACAACAACGCTTTTATCTAATCCAGAAAGACCAACACAGATCAGTTGCTGTACCTTGAAAGCCATGTTGGAAGACTAAGGTTTGAACTGATGCCCAGCGAGGGATGCTGTCTCTTTATATACCCCAGGATCAACACAAAACCTTGAGATGGGAAAGAAGCATTGCATCCTTTGTGACGGTTTATGCAATGTTATAGGATGGATAGAGTTAACAATAATAGCATTGTTTTCCTATGGTTCTCACCCAGGAAGCCTCGTTTATACCATACTACAACATTAAATAAAGTTAACAAAAATTGCCGTTAAAAAAATCCAATAAGTTCTTGTTGACAAGGACTTACGGCAAGAGGACGACTGGCTGCTAGGTAGACACTACCTCTCACTCACGTTCAGGCTACTCCATCCTCGGATCAGCATGCGACCTCCAAAACTCAGTCAAGCTCAAGATGAGACAGACGTTTGTGTAAGTCTCCTTACCGCCACTGTTCTAGCATAGGAAAAGTGCATTGAATATGTATAAAAGTCTAGACGTGCTGGAGGGTTCATCCTGGGGGACAACTGCAGAAAAGCAAATGTATGAGAAAACTGAAGATCTACTGAAATGATTGAAGCTTTGGGTAAAAGATTTCTGTGGAATCAGATGTTTCTAAAAATTATAATTATTTAAATGTATTAGGACAGAAGTTCCATATATTTAGTTTTTATTATTGCAACTATGCATTTATTTTATGGGACAAATTAAGGGAGAACTGTAATGTAGGTAACAGTGCTTGATGACTGTTAAAGGTGTAATTCACTTGTTAAGATACAAGGACTCTAACTTACATACCACCTGGTCACCACTGTGTTACATTATTAATGCATTTTAATATTATTATTCTTATTCTAGTTATTTTTATCATTTGTTTGTCGACAAGTATTTTTATTTCTTTGTTCTGCAATCATTTAGCTAATAATTCCCTTCCCCTCATTTTTATGCTCTTCTACTTTTCTTTGCCTAATTCTCAATCCTTCCTTTTATATACGTTATTCAAGGTGCCAGCCTTCTCTCCTTGTTCCTTTCATTATTATTTTCGACAAAAACTCCAAACCTTCTCGGTCCTCTGTCTAGTGCTTGTAATATGTTCTTTAAAGTACAGTCTGTGAATGAATATTTACTAAGTTTTCTGTCGTTATGATATCCTTTGATAATATGTAAGATGGTTTCTCTAGGTCATTAGATACAGTCTGCTCACAAACTGGAAAAACCCATTATTTTCTTTTTACTGGTGTTGTGACCTTTGCTGCTACTTGGTCATCTCCTTTTGTACATTGCGTCATTCTGCCCCTTGCGGGGCGCGTTCTTCCTTGCAGTCTGGTGACTCACCTATAGTTCCAGCGACAACTTCTTACATCGCCCCTTCTTTAAGGAAGCTGCATTCTGGTGAAGAAGAGGATTGGTCGGGTTTGCATTCGGTTGATTCATTCTTCCGATCTGAATACGGTTTAAGTGCTGTCATCTGACAAGCGCCACTTACCCCCAAAACATGTAAGAGCGTTGGTAGCTCGTTTCATCCTCTACCCCGAAAAAACGTCTAAACAAAACTTTTTCGAGAGGGATAAATATATGGAGAAGAAAAGCAAGTAATTAAAGGCAACTCAAAATTCGATAATTCTTGAACAGTTGAACCTTCTGTTAGGCCTCTTATGGTCGACCAGCTCCTAACATTTCAGTTTAAAGGAACGTCCGTTTGATGCTTCCACTGTTAAGAGCAGATCGAGCAGGTCACTTTACAAGAAATCAGTTTCAAGTGTATTAGGTAATCCCAGGACTTTGACTTTTGGGGTTTAGGACTCAATCCAATTAACCAAACATCGATATTTACATTTTGCCACCTGTTATAATCAGGTACCTCTGGGCTCCTCCATATAGCCTGTAAACTTGCAGGGAAAACAGAAATCCGTATTGAGAATTAGACCACCTTACTTCATTACTATTTCATTCTTTTCCCAGTATTCTCTCAGAAAGTTAAAACAGAACCGGTGATTATGAACCTTTTCTCTGCCCAAGAACTGTCTCTTATACCCTTAAGGTTTTCCGGGATATATATAGGAAGATTATGATTGTATTGTTGATGTAGTTCTAGGAGGATCAAAAGGTACCATGTCCTGATCCAGCGACTTTCAGGAGAATTCTTTCAACCTAGTGAAGAATTCTTGATTAAATTAATTGGAGCTACGCTTCACTTCCTTCGGTCTAACCTCATTACTCGATGTTCCCAAGGCGTAGCATGGCCTCATCAGGTTTAATGATTCTCTGTGAATATAATGATAATTTTGAAAGCATTGCTTGCGGTTTCAACACCAGTTTTTACCTTTGTCAGTATCATATATCACTGAAATTATTTTGCTCAGGTGAGTCTCTGGTGATATGGTATCATTCTCACTCTTAAAGTCTTCTTATTTGTGGCCTGTACAGTCTTTTTTCATATTAAGCTGTATTCGGTAACCGGTCGTCTCTCTCCTTTCCTTTTGTTTTTAACTTACACTTAATGAATACAAATTCCAATAATCACTCCAACAGTCTTTCCAGCGCCAATGAAATCCATCTCTAGATACATCTTTAAACATGATTGTTCAGTGATATATATATATATATATATATATATATATATATATATATATATATATATATATATATATATATATATATATATATATATATATATATATATATAAACTCAATTACCCCTGGCATGTTACATACATACAATATATCAGAAACAGATCATCAGTCCAAGCTAAGTGGACTGAGCGAAGAAACAGACTCGTTCATCGATACCATGCCTAACCCTTCTAGGGTAGGGTAGGTGCCTGAGCCCGAGCCTTTAGCTCAGTGGTTCCCAAACTTTTTCAGCTTGTTACCCAATTTAACATGCCACATAAAGCATGTTACCCCTTTCACAAAATGTTGTTATTATTGATATATATGGCTAAATTAAAACACTTGAGATATTTTCTTTTATTTATTGTATTTGAACATTGTGCATCTCTAATGACTATTACCAAAGATGTCAAGAACATCAGTGGGATGGATGGAGTTGCATACTTGAAGCTAGTTTAGGAATTCTTGGCTTCATACCAGCTTATGTCTACCTCGGCTGATGCTCACAGATAAACTGACAGTGTGAAATAGAGGCAGCCTCAGGAAGTGAGTGACGCGTACTGGACAGGTCGATCTGGGCTACTGAGTGACTTTTGTCCTGAAGCATACTTGTCAAAATACTTTTGGGTTTCCACACACTTAGCTATATATTTCTTCTTTTCTAATACTGTATATTAGTTTTTGATGTTTATTGTTATTTGGTTTAACTTTATTACTTACTTATAATAGGTTTACTTTACAACTTTATATACTAAGACAAAGTTAACAATAATCCTCATACCGGGTACCGCATTGTTTTCTTGATTTTCAGAATTCATAACTTTTTTTCTGTCATCCCTCCATTACCCCCCAAAAATGGTTAAATTACCCCCAGGGGGTAATTTACCCCCAGTTTGGGAACCACTGCAAGTTTAGCTCATAAGACTGTCATTCCCATTTGCTCCCTTGGGGCGGGGATGGCAGACCAGAGAGGCCTAGCTTGTGGCTAGGCCTGGGGACAGTTGGTCCCAAAGATGAGGAGGTACTTGTGCCTCCTCCCATGGGAGACTTAGGTCTCAGACACTTCCTAAAGAGGGAGCCAAGGCCGCGCCACCACTTGGAAAAGGCCCGGGCCGGGAGAATACCGGCTAATCTTTAATAATAATAATAATAACAGACTCGTTCAGGGATTAATGGACGGGCGGACGTAATGGAGGATGAACGTCAGAGACCCTTTGACCCCTGTGAAAGGGTCTCTGGTACTTTGAGGGATTTCTTGGACTCTCTGAAACAAGCAACACCACTCGCATCAGTGTCAGAATATGCTTTCAACTTCTGGGCCTTCCTTAGTAACATGGTGACTCCATTCTGTCACTGCCTGCCATCGGTCTGGTTAGTTAAGCTTTCTGTTGTGATGAAGGTGAGGCTGTGGAGAGATTTCGCATTATATCGTTGACCTCTTCGTGTTTTCGTTTATTTTTCTTGATCGACGTCATATGAGACCATTGAAGATAAATTAATATTCTGATTAACCTGTTTTTAGTGATGTCAGGGGCGGCTAGACAGAGGGCTGCATCAATGTGAATGTAGGTAAGTGCCCAGGGTGAGATTAGAAATAATCAATATAATATTTCTTGAATGTCGTTTCGCTATTGCTAAGAAGCGAGTTATGTCTTTGCTAGAGGCAATGTCAAAAGTTGTCGAGGATTTCGTTTTCTACTAAACACTATTTCAGGAGTGCTAATGTTTTTTTTTTCTTTTTTTTTTTAGGAGGAGCTCCTTTGATCGAAAAGTCTGCCTGAATATCCTATTATCTAGCGCCTTTATTGAACTATAGTTTTCAAATTCTAAACGACCTTCTAAGTTCAGTTGATGCAATACACAAACATAGGAGTCAGATTAAGCTATTTGTGTTGCTTAATTTCTAGCAACTTTGTTAAATATTTCCTGTAATCCTCTAATGAAAGGTCAACTGCTTCGAAAATATATTTGCCTATAGAATGTTTATCCAGTTCATTTTGTTTTTAGCTCATGAAATAATCCAACATGTCCGTCCGTCATCTTGTGAGAAGTTACAACATATCATGGACACTCAGATCGCTTATTCTCTATTCCATTGTCTTCATGTCATTCATTTCCTTAAAGAGGAATTTCCATGTTGCTCGTAAGAGGCTCTTGACTCAAGGAATTGGACGTACATATACACTCCCATTTCTTGGAACGAACATGGATGAGTAATATTTCCTTGCCGATATTGGCCGCTAGAGGTTAAGCGCTCCGTGAAAGCACTAGTAATATTGTACCTGAAGCAAGGATTGATTCCTTGTTAGAGACGATTTCACATTTGGAAGGAATGAATACCAGTCCCTATAACACTCCCCCCCCCCTCAAGGGAGGTTCCTTGACGCTGGTGAGGGGCTCTTGATCTAGGGAATTGGATCTGTGCTCCAGTTTCCTGAATTGAGCCTGAATGCCTTCCATCCACCCCCTAGGCGCTCTATAATCCCTATGGGTTTAGCGCTACCCCATGATAATAACACTATAACATTTCCCAAGACTTCATATTTGTAGATCCACTACCAAGTATATTGTAGCTACATCAATAATTTTACAGATACAAACAGTTATCAGAAATTTTAGTGTCCATTAAAATAAAGATTAATTTCAACAAATTTTTATTCTTTTCATACATTGATTACTATCATTCCAATAAATAGAATCAGTCGAATATAAATACAGTTATTGACTTCAGCATGGAAAGAAGATGGTGTGTAATATCTCTGGTGTAACTAAGAGTACTGGGACATGGCCTCATTGATTACAGATGAGTTGCAATGTGAATGTTCCTTTAGCCATAGACAGGAGGAGGTGGGGTGTAGACTGGTGCAGGAGGCTTGACCGCACCCTCGTACTTCACCTCGGCAATATAACCGCCTTTACCATCGACAGTGTAAGTCACCTTCTGCACACGACCGTCAGGAAGTAACACATAGTAGCTACCCTCAGTGTGAGGTCCATCACGGGTTTCCTCATGACCGAAGTCGTTGCCGGATTCGTCGTCCTTCACTAACCATTTAAAGTTGTACTTTGCAGGAGGCTGCAATTACAAAGATTCATGAATATATGCATTAAGTGAATCGATGTACCTCATGTGTCTAACACATGAACGTAACAATAAAGAATACAATACTCTGAGCACAAACCATTGATTCATTACATATATATATATATATATATATATATATATATATATATATATATATATATATATATATATATATATATATATATATATATATGTCGTGCCGAATAGGTAAAGCTGACCAATTAGCAAGAACTCGTTTAAAATTAAGTCCTTTCTAAAATTTTCTCTTATACGTTTAAAGATATATTTTTTTTCATTTTTGTTAAGGTAAAAATTAGTAATTTTGTACCAAAAGAACCTTAGAAAACTTACCTAACCTTTTCATAACAAGCACAATTTAATTTAGCCTAATTTAACTAACTATATTTTAGATAAGTTGACAGTAATTTAACAATAAACAAACACAATGAAATATATTTTTCTCGTTAGGTTCAGAATGATTTTTGCGAAATTACTGCATAGACAAATTTTCGCTTTTCTTATTCGGTAAGAAGAGCTTTGCTATTTAAGCCAAAATCGCAAATTTTACCTATTCGGCACGACATATATCATTAACAGAGCTGCGGCTAGCCAGGACTCGATCCTGCGTCGCCATGCAGAGCCCTGTAAGAGCCGGACATAGTACGCATCACCCTATCCACTTTACCACAAATTTGTGGCCGCAGTTCTGTTAATGATTCAATATCACGTATTTCGTGATTTCATTAATATATAAACTGCTCTTGAAGGCTGGTACTCAAAACATGATGAGGTTGAAATTAGCCTCTGAGGCTCCACTACCACGTAGCTTGTTCTCGCACCAGGAAAAACACGCTCAGTTGCACTGAGCGCCTGGTGTTTGAGAATTTTTAGTCCAGTGGATAGTGATTCGTACTTTTCCCTGTTCTCAAAGGGCTGGGCATGGCAACGCAAGATCGAGTCCTGGATAACCGCAGTTCTGTTAATGATTCAAAACCACTTGTTACTCACCTCTGGGGAGCTAGGTGGGCCATATGTTGGAGGTGGAGGTGGAGGCGGGGGTGGAGGTGGAGGGGGAGGCAAGGCATAGCCTGGGGTGGGGGCTTTGTCTGGTAGGGGATTAGGACGAGCTACAGCGACCACAACAAAAGAGGCAACAATTATAACCTGCAAAAGACAAAATAATTGCTTGCACAATATGTATGAAAATCTCCTTAGCGTATTATGCACATCATTATTTTGTATAAGGAATCAAATGCACCAGATATGAAGTTTGAGTGTTGATGAGTACATCAACTTCTTCAAATAAATCAAGAAAGACCAAAACAGTTCACTTGCAGTACCTTGAAAACCATCTTGGAAGACTAAGGTTTGAACTGATGCCCAGCGAGGGATGCTGTCTCTTTATATACCCCAGGATCAACAAACAATGTCATGACGTCACAACCTTGAATTGGGAAAGAAACATTGCATCGTTTGTGACGGTTTATGCAGTATTATAGGATGGATAGAGTTAACAATAATAGCATTGTTTTCCTATTGTTCAAACCCAGGAAACCTCGTTTATACCATGCTACAACATTAAATAAAGTTAACAAAAATTGTCGTTAAAAAAAATCCAATAAGTTCTTGTTGACAAGGGCTTACGGCAAGAGGACGACTGGCTGCTAGGTAGACACTACCTCTCACTCACGTTCAGGCTACTCCATCCTCGGATCAGCATGCGACCTCCAAAACTCAGTCAAGATCAAGATGAGACAGACGTTTGTGTAAGTCTCCTTACCGCCACTGTTCTAGCATAGGAAAAGTGCATTGAATATGTATGAAAGTCTACACCTGCTGGAGGGTTCATCCTGGGGGACAACTGCAGAAAGTGAATGTACAAAAAAACTGAAGATTTACTGAAATGATTGAAGCTTTGGGTAAAAGATTTCTGTGGAATCCGATGTTTCTAAAAATGATAACTTTTTAAATTTATTAGCCAGATGTTCCATAATTCAAGCTTTTATTATAATGATTATTTTGTTTGTTACAGTTATTTCCTAGGCAAAATAAGGGAGAAATATAAAGTAGGTGACACTGCTTGATAACCGTTAAAGGTGCAGTTCACTTGTTATGAACTGGATGCTGCCTTGCTATAGTGATGTTAAAATACGAGGATTCTAGTTTACATACGACCTGGTCACCACTCTGTTACAATATTGATGTGGTGGAGCTGTGTTGACCAATCATCTTACACATACGCGTTTTTATATTATTATTATTTGCTGCTATTATTATTATTATTATTATTATTATTATTATTCTCATTATTATAACAGTTATTATTATCATTTGGATGTAGAGAGGAATGTTAATTTATTTGCGCTATAGTCATTTTTCTGATTATTCCCTCCCTACTTTTTTTATGTTCTACTTTTCTTCATCTATTTGTTCAATCTTCATTTTATACACGTTGCTCAAGATGCCAAATTTCTCTCCTTCCTTTTGTTATTCAACAAGAAACACGAGCCAAGGCCGGGTCACCACTACTTGGAAAAGACCCGGGCCTGGAGAATACCGGCGAATAAAAAAAAAAAAACTCTTAGGTCCTCTGTACAGCGCTGGCAATATTTACTTCAGAGTACATTCTGTGTATGAATGTTTACTAAATTTTCTATAATTTATGAATATCCTCTTCAAGTATGTATGGTGGTTTGTAGAGGTCACTAGATACAGAATCTGCACACACCCTGTGTACGCAGACTGTGTATCTAGTGATTTACTGGTACTGTCTCCCTTACTGCTACATGGCCCTCTCCTTTTCACGATTCGTGTCTTTCTGCTCCTTTCGGGGATCGGTCTTTCTTGTTTTCTGACCACACGCCTATAATTAGAGCGATAGCTTCCTCGTACACTGAACCTACCTTTAAGAAGCTGCATTCATTTAATGAACAGGATTGGGTGGGTTTCCATTCCATTGAATCAGTCGGGAAGGGGAGGGGGGAACAGCGTTTAGGTGCTGCCTTCTGAACCAACGTCTGTTGGCAGTTGGCAGTTCCACTTAAGAACAACCTCTGTTCTATCCATGAAAAGTGCCCAAAGCATATTTTTTTGAACCTACTTTCCTTCTGGGTAAAGATATTGAGAAGAAAGGCAAGTAATTAAAAGTAAACACAAAATTCAATCATTCATGACAAGTCGACCCGTCTGTTCGCGATACAAGCGGAGAGCTCTTGGTCCGCCTGAACGAGCATTTAAATACCAATAACAGAGACGACTTAAGGTATGCCTTTGTCCACAGGGACTTCACTCGTTCTCACTGAACATGACCTCAGACGCCGACGATGTCTGCAAGCCTCGCTAATCGCCGTCACCAACACGACAGAGCTTAACACTGGAAATTAAAAAATCTCTTAAACACAACAATGCATGATACTCAACCAGGCAAAGCACCACCTTACCAACAACACAGGAGTCACATGATCTCATCGTATACCTGTCACCATCCCGACATGGCATTTTTCAGGTCACCATGCGTCACTCACACGTCACTCTCTGCTTCTATATACTGTCTTTTAACCCCTGTATGTTGGAAGTGGTCAAAGTCCCAGGACAGAAACGTTTTCTAATAAATAACAAATATGTCCTAGTGTCTGCTTACGTGGTTTTCTAAAACAATTTGTCGGTATTTATTTTCAAACTTTATACCATGATGGTGACTCCATCCTGTAACTCTGGCTGCCATCCATCTGGTTAGTTGGGGTTTCTGTTGTGATGAGGCGGAGCTGTGGGAAGATATCTCTTGAAGATATCATTGACCTTTTCGAGATTTGCATTTTCCAGTCATCGACGGCATCTGAGACCACTGAGATAAATTAATATTCCGATTAACTTGCTTTTGATGATGGTACGGGCGGCTCTTCAGGGGGCTACTCCAATGTGAATATAGATAAGTACCCAGGGTGAAATTAGAAATAGTTAATAAAAAATTCTTTGCAAATCATTTCCTTATTGCTAAGAAGCGAGTTATGTCTTTGCTAGACGAAATGTCAAGAACTGCCGAGGTTGTTTTCTCTACTAAGGACTATTTCACTAATACCATCGGGTATATTTAGGAGAAGAACGTCTGCTCGAAAATTCTGCCTGGTTATCTTATTGTTTAGCTCTTCCAATGTGCATCGAATTTCGAATTCTGAACGATCTTCTAAAGCGCTCTAGTTCACTTTATGCAATACATAAACATAGGAGTGCAGATTAATTTGCAGAATAATTTTTTTTTTATTATTATCACACCGGCCGATTCCCACCAAGGCAGGGTGGCCCGAAAAAGAAAAACTTTCACCATCATTCACTCCATCACTGTCTTGCCAGAAGGGTGCTTTACACTACAGTTTTTAAACTGCAACATTAACACCCCTCCTTCAGAGTGCAGGCACTGTACTTCCCATCTCCAGAACTCAAGTCCGGCCTGCCGGTTTCCCTGAATCCCTTCATAAATGTTACTTTGCTCACACTCCAACAGCACGTCAAGTATTAAAAACCATTTGTCTCCATTCACTCCTATCAAACACGCAGAATAATTTGTCACTGTTTTAAGTACAGAGCTGTACACTGTCACAAAAAATGCTTAAAACTGAAACTAAATGTCCTGATGATGCCACAAAATGGTAGACATAACTAGCATAACTGTTATACTAATCGGAATTTTAATTCAATTCTGTTTAATACTGCTGATAATCCTCTAATGGATGATTGAGTTATTCCTAAATATTGCCAAAAAGCATGTTCATCGAGTTCACTTAGTTTTGAGTTCATGAAAGGAGCTAACCTCATGAAACAAGCCCACCAGAGTAATCCCAGCTACCTTGAGAAGTTAAAATATATCAAGGACACTCAGTTTACTTATTGTCTATTCCATCGTCTTCATGTCATACAACTTTCCTTTAAGGGAAAATTCCGCTGTGTTGGGAATGGGCTCTTGACTCAAGGAATTGGACATACCCTCCTCTTCTTTGGAACGAATTTGAATGCATAATTTTCACTTGGCGATGATTGATCCCTAGAAGGCATTGACAATAATGCACCTGGAGCAAGGGCTGATTCCTTGTTAGACACGATTTCAAATTTGGAAGAAATGAAGAAGGCCAGTTCCTATGACACTTCCTAAGGCTTTATATCAGTAGATCCATTACCAGTATATTGTGCCTACACCAATAATTTTAGATACGAACAGTTACCTAAAATTTTAGTGTCCAATAAAATAAAGATTAATTTCAACAATTTTTTATTGTTTTGTTACATTGATTACTATCATTCCAATAAATAGAATCAGTCGAATATAAATACAGTTATTGGTTTAAGCATGGAGAGAAGCTAGTGTGTAAAATCTCTGGTGTAACTGAGGGTACTGGGACATGACCTCATTAATTACAGATGAGTTGCAATGTGAATGTTACTTTAGCCATAGACAGGAGGAGGTGGGGTGTAGACTGGTGCAGGAGGCTTGACCGCACCCTCGTACTTCACCTCGGCAATATAACCACCTTCACCATCGACAGTGTAAGTCACCTTCTGCACACGACCGTCAGGAAGCAGCACATAGTAGCTACCCTCAGTGTGAGGTCCATCACGGGTTTCCTCATGACCGAAGTCGTTGCCGGATTCGTCGTCCTTCACTAACCATTTAAAGTTGTACTTTGCAGGAGGCTGCAATTACAAAGACAAATGAATATATATATATATATATATATATATATATATATATATATATATATATATATATATATATATATACAAAGTACATCAAGGTACCTCTTGTGTCTCTCACACATGAGGTACTTCGATGAACTTAACAAGAAAAGAATGCAATACTCGGAACACACACACAAATGACTCATTGTTACATACTTTTGTTTTGTGATATGTCATAATGAGACTAGCTTGTAGTTGTTGCTTACCTCTGGAGGGCTAGGTGGGCCATATGTTGGAGGTGGTGGTGGCGGGGGTGGTGGTGGTGGGGGAGGCAGAGAATAGCCTGTGGTGGGGGCTTTGTCTGGTAGGGGATTAGGTCGAGCTACAGCCACCACCACCAAAGAGGCAACAATTATAACCTGCAAGAGACAACAAAATAATTGCTTGCACAGTATATATGAAAATCTCCTCAGCGTCTTATGCACATCATCACTTTGTATTAGGAATCAAATGCACCAGATACAAAGTTTGAGTGTTGATGATTACATCAATAATTAAATTAATCAATGAAGACCAAAACGGTTCAGTTTTGTACCTTGAAAGCCATGTTGGAAGACTAAGGTTTGAACTGATGCCCATCGAGTGATGCTGTCTCTTTATATACCCCAGGATCAACACTGTCATGACGTCGCAACCCTGAGATAGGAAAGAAGCATTGCATCTTTTGTGACGCTTAATGCATATTAATAATTGTTTTCATTTCATTGTGTTCCTCCAGTTCATACTCAAGAAGCCTCATTTAAAATGCATTCTCTGCTACGACGTTAAAGAAAGGTATAATTTTTAATGATACATAAAATCCGATAATTTCTCCTCCAGAAAAACTTGAAGCAAGACGACGGATAACTGCCTGCTTGACACATCTCTACCTCTCACTCACGCTCAGGCTACTCCTTCAGCTCAGCATACTAGAGTGACCACCCACAACTATCAATATCAAGGTAAGACATACTTATGTGAAAAACTAGTTAATGCCTCTTTTCTCCTTGCAACAGAAACACAAGTACCCAGGTGCTTCTACTGACGAGTCACTAAATACTGAAAAAGATCACTGTACACATGTAGGAAGCACTAGAACTTTTGAAAATTAAATCCTGAGGGATAACTTCAGAAAAGCAAATGTTTACGAAAATTGAAGACCTAATGAAATATTTGAAGCTTTGGGTAAAAGATTTCTGCGCAATCCAATGTTTCTAAAAATGATTACGTTTTCAAATGTATTAGGACAGAAGTTTCACATATTTTATTATTGTGAATGTGAATGTGTCTGTTACATTTATTTCCTGGGCAAATTAAGAACTATACAATGTCACACTGCTTGTTAACTGTTAAAGGTGTAATTCACTTGTTATGATGTCGATGCTGCCTTGTTATAGTGATGTTAAAATACAAGGACTCTAATTTACATACGACCTGGTCACCACTCTGTTACATTATTGATGTGCTGGAGTCGTGTTGACGTATTATCTTACACATATGCATTTGGATATTATTATTATTATTATTATTATTATTATTATTATTATTATTATTATTATTATTATTATTATGATTATTATTATCATTTCAGTTATGTTCATTCAGTATGTTGTCAAGAGTTGATATTTTTTAATTTGGTCTACACTCATTTTAATATTCCTTCTCCTTTGCTCTTTTATTTTTCACTACCTGTTTCTCCTCACTTCATTTTGTATACGTCATTCAAGGTGCCAATATTTTCTCCTTGTTTCTTTTATTATTATTATTATATACAGAAAGAAACTCTGAACCTTTTGAATCATGTGTCTTTTAAGGGAAAAGTTTGCTCTGGTTTCGAGTACATTTTGTGTATTAATTTATTTATAGATATCCTTGAAATGTAGGATATATGGGGTTTTGTGGAAGTCACAAAATACATTTACTCTACACAATATTCGGAAGCCCTGTGAAGTTGCTGTTACTGGTGGTGTGGCCCTTGCTCCCCCAGGGTCTTCTCTGTTTTGTGGATTCGAGTTTTTCTGCCCCTGGGTAGGGTGAGTCGGCTTTCTTGCATTCCAACTATCCGCCTGCAGTTCCAGCGACAACTGGCTCTTGCATCCCCTGTTTCTTTCAGAGTTGCATTCTGGTAGAGGAAAAACTGAGCGGGTTCACCCTCTTCTTCGGCAGGTGATTTCGGGTAAAAAATATATGCTCTCCAGAGTTGACCGTTGAGGTGATGCACCTAAACCAACGCCCCTAACCCGGATAGGATTAGGGCACTGAATAATCACTACATGGAGTACCTGTCTTCTACCTCTGAATGTGGACCAAGCTGAATCTTCTTGAGCCTATTTACTTTTCAGGTAAAGATAGGAAGAAGAATGGCAAGTAATCGAGGCAGTCAAAAAATCTAGTATTTCTATTTCGATGAAGCGTTCAGCTGGGCCTCTTGTGGTCGACTGGTCTCCTAACATTCTGGGAAGAAATCATGGGTGAATGTACTAGTCTATCCTAGTAGACTCCAGGTATCCAAGAACTTTGATTTCTGATGTTTATGCCTGAATCCGATTAACAAAGGAAAGGTCTCAAGCTCTTGCCACATTCTCAGACAGGTGCCTCTGGACTCCTCCCGGCAGGTTGAAACCGTGAAGGTGAGTTTACATTGAAACACGACTCTGAACAGGTTATTATTTAAGAGCAAATAAATAAATTGCAGAATCATTATCAATGAATCCGGTATTAACTTGTTTGATATGTAGGTTCACTAAAATTCTATAATCCAATATGCTATGTACTTTAGCTATAATTTAAAAGTCATCTGAGCTCAGTGCATGATTATGAGTTTCAGAATAAATTCTGATTGATGAAATAATTATAGTTTACCCTCTGTGAGATTAGTTTTCTGTTTATATTCAGTGTTGTGGTCTGACTTGGGGAGTCACTGTCTGATTCATACATGACACACAACGTCATCTCCTTAGTGGATTGTTTATTTTATTCATTTTTCTCATATTTTACTGATGTATCACTGTTTTATGTCATGTTCTTTAAAAATGATTCCTCATGATGGTGATGGATTTATGCCCGAAACGTTGATAAATAACGATACTGCAATCATCTGGGAATCGATCCCGAACTATTTAGCCAGCCTCGCGCGTAGCTAGCTAAATTCTCGACACTTTAGTCCACTACGCCACCTTGCTATCTACGAAAAAAAATGTGCTCGCCTTAGGAGTGGTATGTACAGTGTACTTGCTGAGCAACTGTGTTTCAAACACTGTGTCCAGCTTGCCTGAGTTAGTATGCCGAGGATGCACTACTCATTTTCCCTCTGAATCAAAACACTGAGTCTTTCAAAAAAAGATTGCTGCAGTGAAATTCTAAGTTTCTTTGATAAGTTTGTCACCTAACCCTTTCAGGACCCTTTGTGTGCACTCTCCTTTAATCCAAGGGTCTAGGATCCTATTAGACAAAGCTGTAGCGTGTCGCAATTTAAAGGGCTTCTGGCCGAACAAATACTTTTCTTCTCAGTGTATTGCAGGTAAGTTCAGCTCTTAAAGACACACAAACCATACCACGGGTGGGGCTTGAACCCGCGGTCAGAGAGCGTAAAACTCCAGACCGACGCGTTAGTAGTCCCATACTGAGTTCAGCCTTTCCAGGGTAACGTAGTGATTCCATCCAATTTATCTGGTTGCCATCATTTCTGCCTAACGATGATTTAATTAGTAATGGAACATTGGCTGTGGCAAATATTAGCTTCATAATATCGTTGGCTTCTTCTCATTTTGTGCTCATTTCCCCCGACTGAAGGCTAGTGAAACTGTGAAAGACAAATTGGTCTCCTGATTCACCTGCATCCGATGGCTAGGTAAAGGGATATTCCAGTGCAAACAGGTGAGTGCCCAGGAAGAAATTAGAAAACAGAATCTAGGGAATTCCTTGCATGAGGTCCCGCATTGATGGAAGCGTTGTCAATCATTGATGAGGCTATTGTTTCCATATGCGGTATTTCAATAGCACTCTTGTTTTACGAGCTCATCTGCTCGTAAAGCTTACGTGGGTGTTTCAGTTGTTTGCTTCTTCAAGGAACTCGGAATTTTAAATTATAATGGACTTCTGAGGAGCTATGAGAGTATCTTATTAGTTTGTTAGATGTAATGCGCATAGATATGAAAGCAGATAACGCATTTATTTTCTTTGCTAACAATATTTCTGCAGTCTTGTTAGCATCTTTAATCCTGCGAGTGATCCTCTTACGATAGAGGGCTTTCCTAAGCATTGACTTTGAGGTTTCTCGAATTTACTTTATTTTAAGCTGTCAACGAAGATTGCACTCCTTGTGGAATAAGCTAACCTGGTCAGGGTGAACGACAATGTGAAAAGTTATAATATGAGCATCAAAATCGCTTATTCTCTATAACATAGCCTTCAGGTCATTCAGTTTTCCCCTGAAAATATTCCTCCAAGAAAGCTGAGTGGTGGTTGAGGCTTCTGATGAAATGAATCTGTCTGCAGCAATGTGTGACTGATTGCTCCACACGATTTCACATTTGGTAAATTTAAGGATGAGTCCCAAAAACGAATAGCATGAACTTCTCTGTAGGTCCAGTACCATGCATATTGTGTCTACATGGAAAGTTTGAGTGGTACAAGCAGTTATTGAAAAATTTTGTCAAATAAAATAAAGCATAATTTCACTAGGTATTTATTTTTTTGTTTTCATTGATTACTACTATGTCAATAAATAGAATCGAGTGTAAATACATTCTTTAACTTAAACATGGAAAGGAGCTAATGTGAGCGAGATCTGGGATTTTGTATACTGGGATGAGCCCTCGTAGGTTACAGCTGACTTGGAGTCTGATTGTTTGTCTAGCCATAAACAGGAGGAGGAGGAGGAGAAGTGTAGACGGGAGCAGAAGTAGGTGGGGTGTAGACAGGTGCTGGGGGAGCTGGGGTGTAGACGGGTGCGGGAGGCTTGACCTCACCCTCGTAGGTCACCACGGCTACATAACCACCTTCACCATCAACAGTGTAAGTCACCTTCTGCACACGACCGTCAGCAAGTAGCACATAATAGGAACCCTCAGTGTGGCCTCCATCACGAATTTCCTGGTGACCGAAGTCGTTGCCGGATTTGTCGTCTTTCACTAACCATTTGAAGTCGTACTTTGCAGGAGCCTGCAATAACAATAAAATGCGAATATGCAAAAACATAATAAATGAGGAACACTGCAGCAGGCCTGTTGGCCCATACTAGGTAAGTCCTTTACAATCCATCACTCTTAATATTATAATGATCCTAGCTAGAGTTACGTATCTCCAATACATGAATGCAACAATAATGGAGTGAAATACCCTGCTCACAAACTGCCAACCCACTGAGTGTTGTCTGCACTGTCACTTTATCCTAAGCTTTAACAAAGATGCATAATGAAAATTCATTATGCAATGGAATGTACATTGGCTAATTCATCATGAATTAGCTAATGTACATGTCAAATGAGTTGAGCTACTCGAAATATAGTATACATTTCTAATGTAGTGTTGAGATTCAATAATTCCGTATCTGCCTCACATTCACCAAATTCAGGCTCGCCTTCAACACTTAGTTCACTTAGAAATATATGAAAATAAAGTAAACTATTAACAAAGCCTCGACCCAGCATCACTGCACATGTCACTTGGCCTTTTCAGTTGAAATGAAATAAAACTAGTGAAGCTGATCCAGGCATTCCCTAAGGTATCATACGATCTGACTTCCAAGAGTAACTTCACGCTCGAGTGACCTCGTTACGAATACATCTCAGCGAACCTCTTATACTGGGATCATTCTTGGGACTGTGGTCACTCTTGGAGGTCAGGTCAATCCTTGGAGGTCAGGTCAATCCTTGGACGTCTTGACATGTTATCTTTCTATGACATAGCTCAAAGGTACTGGATATTGAGACTCACCTTAGGAAGGGGGGTGGGCTGACCGTATATTGGTGTTGGGGCTGGAGGTGGTGCTGGGGCTGGAAGAGAATAGCCGCTAACTGGGGCATGAGGAGGGAGGTGATTAGGGCGACCTACGACGACCGCTACTAAAGCAGCAGTAGTTATGACCTGCAGAAAACATAGGATTTGTAAAAGCTCGCTCAATACTTGTGAAAATGTTATTTGCATCTTACGCGTGTCCATCGTGTTTCAAAAAGATACAAATGCGTTAATCACTGGACGTTTGAGTGTTGGCGAGTACAACAACACTGAATTACTGTACCGTACCTTGAAGTACATGTTTGGAACAGGCAAGAGTGGTACTGATGCTTGGCGATTGATTCTGTTGCCTTTTGTAGCCCAGACTCAACCAACACTATCATGACGTCACAACCTTGAAAGGATAAAGAAGGGTAGCATGCTTGATGATGTCACTGTATTCATTACGATAAGATGTTTGATGTCGCTGTATTCAGTACGATAAGATGGGACAACATAGCAATTACATTATCATTTCTTCTGTTTACATCCATGAACTCTCGTTTAATGTAGACTTTGCTAGCTACTACGGGAAAGCTGTAATTGTTTGGAGCGAACAAAAATCCACTGGTTTTTTCTGATAAGGACTGTGGTATGAAGACATCTGGTGGCCTGCCAGACACAATATTGCCTCTCAGTCACGCTTGGGCTCCTTCCTTGTATCTGCCTCCCACAACTTTATCAAGGCCAAGGTAACATAAATGTAGGGGTATATCTTTTCAGGAGAAACGTGACTGTTGTTTTTTCGTTGGCTTGTGGGTCAGGTAATCGGTTAGGTTGCACTGAATAGTTAAATGAAACTTACGAAAAGTTGTATACCGGGAAAAATTGCGAGAAAAATGCCAATATGTTAGAAAACTTCAGAATTTGTCAGGGTTTCCGTCCCCTCCTTTCCTCCCATATGGGTCACCTTAATGAAGCGAAGTCCATTGATAGTGACTTCATTATGACGCTTGCAACGTCACCCCTATTCATCCTTCCTCAGTCAAATCATTCGGATTAGAAATTTATGAAAAAAAAATTGTTCGAAACTCCTTTGGCTCCTCGTCTTGTTGAAATGCTGAACTCATATCAGTTCCACAAGAAAAGGATTAGATCATTTAATAGCAGAAATACTTCTGGAAGTTATTTGTTGACGCTTTACTCTTGTCGTTGTTTCCATTTAGCCCTCACCCCTTATTAGCTGGGTCGCATTAAACGTTCCAGTTCTCGTTGGTGTTTATTTCCCCCGAATGATGACTAATGAGACAATAGATTTTCACAAGATGGCGCAGACTATCAGAAGGCGCGTCAACACTGTGTGCTTTGATTTAGTGCGGGGTGTAGTTACGCCTCAGTCCGCACAGGTGCTTCTACCTTTGATTATTCGCGACACATACGGCATTGCTGATCAAGATTTGTATGGAGTATCGCTCAACGGGGCTTACCGAATATTCGTTAAGCTACGATCGACGGCAGTGTATGAGCGCCTGGTGGAGCAATATCAAGATGGCTGTGTGGACGTAAACTCGGCAATACGAGTTCGTTTAATTGACGTGTCGCGACACTACACTTGGGTGAAGGTACGCAACGTGCCTTTCGAAGCTGACGAGGCAGATATACGGAACGTTTTTGAACGTTATGGTACTGTGCATCTGGCAATGGCAGGTACCTGGGTGGATGGGGCGTACGCCGGCTGGCCGGAGGGTACGTTCAACCTAAAGATGACGCTGAGGCATCCCATCCCGTCGTTTGTCATCCTGGACGACTTTAGGACGCAAGTGATGGTGTATTACGCAGGGCAGCGCAAGACCTGCAGGCTATGTGGTGCTTATGACCATATGGCAGCACAGTGTGAGAGGCAGCAGCAACGACAGGTTGCAGACAGAAGGACGGAGCGAGGGCCTGACCCGAAGGCGGGGCCTGCCAGCGGGACGCCTGTAAAGGGCCATAGTTCGTCTTGGAGCGAGGAGGTGGAGAGAGAGTTCCCGACGGTGGGGTCGAGCCCATCAATGCCTGTAGAATCTACAGTCTCCGCTTTGGTGGAAGGGGAGACCAAGTTGAGTGGAGGAGAACGAGCAGAGGATGTGGCTCTGGAGCAGATGACGGAAAAGTTTTTGGAGACGAAGAGAGCTGGAGATGATGTACAATCGGTGGTGGGACCTGAGGAGAGTGAGGACGAGAGGAGAGACTGCCAGCTGACTGCAGGTGCCTCTTCTACGGGAATGGTGACCGTGGTCGAGGTGGCGGCGGAGGTGCATTGTGAGGCATCCCCCGACCAGACCATGGATGCAGAGAGTGTTCGGCGGAAGAGGGCGGCAACGCACTCTGATTCCGATGATGTCTTGACCCCGGCGCAAAGACCGGGGAAGAAACCGTGGGCTGATGTGGTGAGTGGAGGCGCCACAGGTGTATCCGGTCAGGTGTTCGACCGGGGAGGGAATAGAGCTCACTGTGGTGAGCATGGTGGGAAAAATAGGAAGGCTGGTGACGTGTCTATGAAAGGAGTTACAGGGCAGCGTGTAAAACCCTTCAAGAAGGTTTCAGGTGTATGACTGTGAATGTAAATGGGTTGTGTATGAATGTGAAGCGTTTGTGGCTCCAGGGGTTTCTGAGGCGTCATGCCATAGATATTGTATTCATGCAGGAGCATAACTTTAAGGCGGGTCGGGATTTGAATGTGGACGGATATCGTGTGTTTGTGGCATATTCGGACCGTTTGAAAGGTGGGGTTGGAATTCTGATTCGGGAGACAAGCCCGTTTGTTGTAATTAGATGTGAGGGAGGGGAGGAGGGTAGGGTACTCCGGGTAGATGGATGGTGGAGAGGTGAGCGACTGGCAGTGGTTTGTGTGTATGCGCCGGCGGAGCATGATGTACGGGTGAAGAATGAATTTGTGCGTGATGTTTTGGTTTATTATTTGAGATCTCTTCCCTCGGTAACAATCGTGGGCGGTGATTGGAATTGTATAGTACGTAGAAAGGATGTGGAGCCACGGGGGGCAGGGTGTTTTTTGGTTAGCCTAAGGGATCTTTTGCTGGGCGTGGGGTTAAGGGATGTTATTGGAGGTGGGGACCTAATGGTTGAGCATACGTTTCATAGACAGGGATACGCGGCCAGGCTCGATAGGTTATATGTGACGAGAAGTGTGCGAGTGATGTGTGTGCGTACGGTGGAAGCTGTTTACACGGATCATAGAGCTGTTTATACGGACTTGACTTGGGCCAGCTTACCTAAGAGGTATCCAGGGTATTGGAAGTTAAATGTGAGACTTCTTGGGGTGGAGGAGGCGGGGTTAGATTTTAGGACAATGTGGGAGAATTTGTGGGGAGAGGGTAGGGATGTGGGTGACTTGCTGGGGTGGTGGGATGGGGTAGCTAAGGAGAGGATCCGGCGGTTTTATGTGCGATGGGGAAAGTACCAGGGTTGGATGACGTACGGGTTGCAGCAGTATTTCGAGGGTAGGTTGCAAAGTTGTTATGAGAGGGGCGTGCAGGCAGGGCAGTATCCCATGGAGGAAATCGAGTTGTTAAAAGGAAGGATTCGTGATTTGCAGAATGATTGATTTGATGCGGTGAGAGTGCAGGGTGGAATTGAAGAGGCGGTGTGGGGTGACCGACCATCGGCCTGTGTGTTAAGGGGACAGAGGCAGCGACGTATGGCTATGGAAATTGATAGGCTGGTGGTACATGAGGACTTAGGTGGATATAGGGCGGGACATGAGTTAAGAACAACGGAGGCAATGAGTGATTACGTTGATAGGTGGTTTGGAAAAAATTTACTGAGTGTAGGGGTGGATGGGGAGGCTTTCGTGAGGTTGGGGGAGAATGTATCTTGTGTGCTAAGTAGCAGTGATCGCATGGCGTTGGGGGGGGGATATTGAAGAAGGGGAGGTGTGGAGGGCTTTGGAGGGGATGGCACGTGGTAAGGCTCCAGGTCTGGATGGCTTGCCCTGCGAGTTTTATGTGAGCCATTGGAATGTGTTGAAGTCCTTCTTAGTAGAACTAATGAATACGATGAAAAGGGAGGGGAGGATGGGCAGGTTGCAAGGAACTGCGGTTGTGGTATTAGTGCCAAAAGGTAAGAAACAGGACACGGTGCGGGACTTTAGGATAATATCATTGCTGTGTGCTGATTATAAGATTTTTGCAAAAATTTTAGGAAATAGGATGAAGTGTGTGGTGGATAGAGTGGTTGCGAGAGGACAATATGGTGTGTCTGGGAGGACGATGTATGACGGGCATAGTATTATAAAGAATTTTGTGGAAGGGTCGGGAGGGGAGCAGGGGGGGGTGTCTTAGCGTTAGATTGGCAGGCGGCATATGATAGTGTAGAACGTGAGGTATTGTGGTACATATTAAGGAGGCAGGGTTTTGGGGAGGAGGTGGTGCGTTGGGCAGAGACATTGTATACAGGTGTGGGAGTGTGTGTACAGGTAAATGGGAAGTTGGGGGAGTGGGTATCCATGGGTCGGAGTATTAGGCAGGGTTGTCCCCTGTCTCAATTGTTGTTTGCCTGTTTAACAGACCCTTTCTATAGAAAGGTGGAAGCGTGTATGGAGGTGGATTGGGGAGTAGGAAGTGGAGTGCAGGGAATAATAGGGTATGTGGATGACACGACAATACTCGTGCGAACGCAGAGGAGTTTACGTGCGGTTGGAGATGTTATTGATAATTTCGCGGGGGTTACCGGGTTAAGAGTTAATGTGGAAAAATCAAAATTACTGGTCTTAGGAGATTGGGTGGGAAGAGAGAGTTGGGGAAGGAATGTACGTTGGAATATGGTGGACAGGATAAAAGTGTGTGGAATAGTGTATATGCGTAGTGCGAGAGAGGCGAGGATGGTTAATTCTGGACTTGTTGTGGATCGAATGGTGGGGCGATTGGATGGGTTGAGACCAACTCATTTGACAGTACATCAGCGTGCGATTGTTGTGAATGTGTTGTTATACAGTAAAGTCTGGCACGTGGCTGCGGTATATCCGTTAGCAGGTCCGGATGTTACGAGGCTGTTAAAGAGGGTTTTCCATTTTCTTTGGGGTTCCGGGTGTGAATGGTTGAGTAGGAGTGTGGTTACTTTACCGGTCAACAGAGGAGGATTGGGGTTGATTGATTTACGGTTAAGAGTCAAGTGCATTTATTTGAAGTGGGGGTTACGCCGTGTGCGGGGTCATGCAGGGAGGGGCGTGAATGGCTTGCATGAAGAGGTGCGAATGTGGTGGGGAGGGTCGGAGATGAAAGTGTGTGAAGACGTGTTGCGGGCGTTGCTGCATGTACGGGACCCTAATAAAGTTCGAGTGGGTGTTTTAGAGCGTGTTGTAAGGGCGAAGGTAGTCGTGAAGGCTGAGAGTATCTACCCTATGTATGCGTGGAAGGATATATGGGAAAGATTACGGTTGATGCTCGTGCGTCCAAATGTGCGAGAGGTATTTTTCCGTTTTCTCCATGGTATACTGCCGTCGGGTGCTGCACTTAAGGAAAGAGGGTTGATGGTGGAGGGCGCGTGTCGGGTGTGCGGGGATGAGGAGACTGCGTTTCATGTAGTGTATTTTTGTGATAATTTGGGGAGTATCAGGGAATGGATGGGTAAGGTTCTGAGGACAGTGGGAGGAGGCGGGATATTAGTATTGAGGGCGTTAAGTTTGGACGTGGGAGGCGTCGAGGCGCCTGTGCAACGTGCAATCACGTATATAATTGCGGATTTTGTTTTTGTATCCTGGGCAATGAGAAGGAATGGGGATTGGGAGGTGCGCAAAAGGGTGTTGGCGGGGACCATTTATAGAACGTTGTGTTATAATCGGGAAATATATGGAAGTCGCTGGGACCAGGCTTTTTCAGCAGGGTACCGTAGTATGAGTGTGAGAGCATTGTTAACGTTGTGAAAGGGGGGGGGGGAGTGAATTTCAGGGGATGGAACGGGCTTGTCTCCGGGGTTGGGTATGCACAACAGCTGGTTTACTGTGTGTATCTGTGTAATGCGTGGTTGAGGAAAATGTGGTTGTGCGAGTGGATGTGGTGGTGAAGTTATATGTGTTATAGATGTCTTAAGTCAGAGTCTACTGCCTTCTTTCTTTGTTGAAGTACTTGATGTACCTTTCGGCTATGGCCTGGCAAACAGGGTTTTATGTGTTTGTACTGAGCATTTTATTGCTATATTATATAATGTGTATAGCCTGTAGATGAGTGCGGAATGCTTATGGCTATTCTAGTTTTGTGGCTGACTCGTAAGACTTGTGGTAAGGCGAGTATGTGTGACTGTAGGGAACTTATGTACTGGGAGTTAGGTGAGTAAGAGTATGTACTTTGTTTTATCATGAGATTGTGATGTAGGTTCTTTCGGTTATCGATTATTTGTGTTGGTTGTGAGTAACCGATATATTTATATATTTATCATAATATTCTTCTTATTGTATTGTATAGTGCATTGGCAATGTCCCAGTATATTATGTAAATAGTGTATACCCGAAGGGATTATGGTTTTATTTATATTATTGAACCTGCTACAGGGGTCACCTACATGTTATGTTCTTGTTGTTGTTCTTGTGTACATAGGGTTAATGTTATGTTTTGTCACAAGCGATATTTTCTAGTATAATTGTGTAACCTCTTGTGTTTGTTAATATTGTGTTTGTTATTTGCTATTGTACGTTCTGAGAGATTGTTTCAAAATGTGTTTATATACAATGTGTATCAACTCTAGTTTAAGGGGTTTTTATGTTAAGCTATGTATTGTATTTTAAATAAAATAAAAAAAAAAAAATGAGACAATAGAAGGCAAATTGATCTCCTGATTCACCTGTGTTCGATGACTAGGCAGAGGAATACTCAAATACGAAAATAGGGAAGTCCCCAGGAAGAAATTAGAAACAGTAAATAGAAAATTCTTTATATGAGGTCCCTCATTCCTGGAAGCTGATGAAGCTATTTTTTCCAATATGCGGTATTTTAAAAGCGCTCTTGTTTTAGGAGTTTATCTGCTCGTAAAACCTGCATGGATATTCCAATGTCTTGATCCTCCAAGGAACTCAGGAATTTAAATTCTAAATGAGCTTCTGAAGAGCTGTGAGAGCATGTAGCGACCTCAGAGAAAAGGTCGTTATTATTATTGTATATATTGCTTCTTCATATAAATATATATTGCCGAAGGTTTTCATTAATGCTTTATATTATTATTTGCTATATTATTAGCTTATATACGTAGGTAGGATGTAACTACACTGCTCACTGTGATCCTTGAAAAGTTTTAATTGGTTTCCGATGCTGCAGTTACCTGCTTGTTTTGCAGTTCATGCCAGTATTAAGCTAGTACGAGTCGCTTGACATTGGATCTCCCTGCACTCTCCCTGCACTCTCACTCTCTCTCTCTCTCTCTCTCTCTCTCTCTCTCTCTCTCTCTCTCTCTCTCTCTCTCTCTCTCTCTCTCTCTCTCTCTGGCCGTTGCTTGTCTGAGAGAGCGCTGTTCTCCTCGGCTCGTATTATTTAGATTCTATTTTTGGTAAAGTATGCCTCCGTTGTTTTGCCGGGACATACATCTCGTAACTCTATTCACAGAACATTATTTACTTTTAGTGATATTAGACGCTTTCAGAGGTTGTGTCGTGAGGCACTAAATCTCTGGTCTCAAGTTCAACTCTTGACCTACCTTGTTTTGGCAACTACGCTGACTCAGTTTCAGAAATAAGGTAGTTTAGCCTCTTCGGAACGTTTTATTGATGGTCCCCCAGTTAGGGTCGTTTTTTGGTCTCCTTGATTCCTTTCTTGACGCTGTGCTTTTCACTGCTGTTATTATTACCGCTGTTTGGCAAATGAGTCGTCATATTGTTCAGGTAAGCTGTTTCATTGCCATGATGGTCCAGAGTTAGCTGATCTAGAGACTTGTTGTTGTTAGTCACATTCTAAATCGCGTCTTGCTTAGCACATAATAACGAGCATTACCACGTATATACCGAGCAGACACACACATACTTACACACGTATATTACTCTTGTATTTAATGAGTACACCTCACCATGAAGTACCAGATGTTACACATTCATAAGAGTATTATAGTGTACTGAATGTTATCTGAAGTACCCATACCACATTATGTACAGAATAATTGTGATATATATCTTAATATATCTTATTATACTTATGCATAATAAGATATATTCTATTATTACCACCTGAACACCATTGTTATTAAAGATCTCGACTATTATTTGAGAAGCCACCTAATTTTACAGGATAACTGGACTGGAATTCACTTTGACAAACAGGCTTGCTAGATGCTAGAGGGGGTTGGGGTCAATAGATTGACCTAGTATTCTCTAGAGTTATCTTCACTTAATAGATGTATTTTGTAACAGTATCTTCCGCTTAATTTGTCAGATGCATTGCACAAAATTATGAAAATGGATAACACAATTATTTTCATTGCTAACAATATTTCTGCAGTGTAGTTAGAAACGTTAATCCTGCGGGTGATCTCATGATATACTGAGGGTTTTCTTAAGCATTGATTTAGGTGTTTGTCAAATTCACTTTATTTTAAGCTGTCAAAGAAAGTTGCATTCCTTATGGACTGAGCTAACCTGGTCAGTGTGAAGGACCACATGAATAGTTACAATACATTAAGGACAGCCAAATCGCTTGTTCTCTATTCTATCATCTTCGGGTCATTCAGTTTTCCCTAGAGACTTTGTTAATATATTGGAAACCCGAAAATACTCCTCGAAGAATGCTGTCTGAGCGATAGTTGAGGCTTCTGGTAAAATGAATCTGCCCGCACCAATGGTTTATTAGTTCGATACAATTTCACATTTGGAAAATTTAAGGACGAATCCCAAAGACGAATCACATGACCTCTTCCCTGGAGGTCCAGCACTAAGTATATTGTGTCTACATGGAAAATTTTAGTGGTACAAGCATTTATTGACAAATTTTGTTAAATAAAAGAAAGAATTTCACCAGGTATTTATTTTTTTGCTTTCATTGATTATTATCATATCAATAAATAGAATCAATCGAGTTTAAATGTATTGTTTAACTTAAACATGGAAAGGAGCTAATGTGTGCGAAATCTGGGGTTTAGTGTACTGGGATGAGTCAAGAAATCGTAATGACACGATTGCAAATAAACCATACCCCCGGCCGGGATTGAACCCGCGGTCATAGAGTCTCAAAACTCCAGCCCGTCGCGTTAGCCACTAGACCAGCTAGCCACAATAAGATTCATCCAACTAGGTATATTTCTACACCATAGGAAAGTTAGCACAGGCACCTCTGTGACCACAAATGCAAGTTTTTACAGACGAATCTCCAGCTAGCGTGGCCGTGACGAACTCTAGCTCAAGTCCCTTCACTGCCGTCAACATGACTAGCTGGCTAGCTGGTCTAGTGGCTAACGCCACGGGCTGGAGTTTTGAGACTCTATGACCGCGGGTTCAATCCCGGCCGGGGGTATGGTTTACTGGGATGAGCCCTTGTAGGTTACAGCTGACTTGGAGTTTGTTCGTCTAACCATAAACAGGAGGAGGAGGTGGGGCGTAGACGGGTGCAGGAGTAGGTGCGGTGTAGACAGGTGCTGGAGGAGCTGGGGTGTAGACGGGTGTAGGAGGCTTGACCTCACCCTCGTAGGTCACTACGGCTACATAACCACCTTCGCCATCAACAGTGTAAGTCACCTTCTGCACACGACCGTCAGCAAGTAGCACATAATAGGAACCCTCAGTGTGGCCTCCATCACGAGTTTCCTGGTGACCGAAGTCGTTGCTGGATTTGTCGTCCTTCACTAGCCAGTTTAATTTGTACATTGCAGGAGGCTGCGAGAACAGTGACATATTAATATGTGCATCACCGTAATCATTATAAAGACCCTCTAGCCAGAGTTATGCAATAATGAGGTAGAATACTGTTCACACAAACTGCCAAAACACTAAGTATTGGCTGATCAATGTGCCATATTATTCCAGACCAAAGAAAAAAAATCAAACGTTACAAAAGGAACTGTTTTTCTTAGATTCCAGCTCATTTCACCAGGTAATTTTTGTTACTGTGCCTCGACATAAATTCTAGTACAAAATGAAATTTCGTATAATCATAAATAAACCCCAGCACTTGACTAATGAGTTGAATAACTAAAGCTGAAAAAAGACACAAAATACAAACACCAGGACATGTTATGTGAAACGTTTCCGTCCTGAGAGCATAGTCACTCCAAAACTGTATGAAAGTAAAGCAAATTATCAACAATTATTTGACTCAGTATCACTGCAACTTGTCACATGGTATCGTATGAAGACATGAACAGGAAATTATTCACGAGTTCCCTTTGACATTATGTGATTTGGCTTCCAAGAGTGATTTGACTCCCGAATAACCTGATTATAGCTCATTAACCTCAGGAAACTACTTGTGGCCAGGTTACTCTTGGAAGTGAGGTCACTACTGAAGGTCAAGTCATGCCTCGACTAGTGGGAGACTTGTTCAGTGACAGCTCCACAGTTCTGGATGCTGGATGTTACTCACCTCGGGAGGGGGGCTAGGCTGACCGTAAATTGGTGCTGGAGCTGGAGGTGGTGGTGGCACAGGAAGAGAATAGCCGTTGACAGGGGCTTGAGGAGGGAGGTGATTAGGAAGGGCTACGGCGACCACCACCAAAGCGGCAGTAGTTACAACCTGTAAAAAACATATGTAAAAGCTAGCACAACATTTATGTGAAAATATTTGCGTCTTATGCGTGTTGCTCACGCATAAGATGTAAGTTTAGGTGTCAGTGTGTCCACCAATGAATTACTGTACCTTGAAGTACATGTTTGGAACAGAGGAGAGTTTAAACTGATACCAAAATGAGATGCTGCCTCCTTATATACCCAAGGCTTAAAGTCATGACGTCACTACCTTGAAATGGTAAAGAGGGACAGCATCCTTCGTGATGCCATTTGACCCATTACGATAGTTAGGGAGACATAAGTTATACTATTATTATGCCTCTGGGATGCATCCAGCATCCCTTGTGTAGTGTAGACTATGTTGCTGCATCAAAGATAGCTGCAAGATTTTTTGAGGGTCTGATAACCAATGTTTCTCCCTGACAAGGACTTGTGGCATGAAGACATCTGGTGAGCTGCTAGACACATTACCTCTCTCTCACGCTCGGGATCCTTCCTCGGATCTGCATGCCAAAGCTGCCTACCCCAACTTTCTCAAGGCCAAGGTAACATAGACATATGGACGTCTCTTTACATCTAATAATACTTTTCTCCTAGAATCAGTATTTAGTCTTCCAGACGTGCATTTGTCAACACATTTTACTTGTTGATCAGGACAAGTAGGGCTGTAAAGTAAGTCACTGTTATTAATAACTGGTTGATCTTGTGGATACTCGGTGGCAGAGTCCATCACAGAGACCTGTTCACTGCTCTGTAGCATGGCTGATGAAATGCTCCAATTATAACTTTGTGTGTACATATGGCAATTTATTATTATTATTATTATTATTATTATTATTATTATTATTATTATTATTATCATTAAATTGTTATTATTATTATTATTATTATTATTATTATTATTATTATTATTATTGGCGTTGCTGTTATTATTAATATTATTGTATATTATTATCATTATCTTATTATTATTTGTAAACTATTATTACTGATAGTTTGTGGAATCTTACAGCAGCCAAGTGATGTGATTCACATCAGTGTTGAATGAATGCCCAAGTTGACGCTTGTTACATTAGCCTTTCCTTACTCTACCCTCAGATATATCCATCATATTCTTGCCGTTTCGTGAACTAACGTTTTATGGATTGTAGAGTTTTGTTTTTTTTTAAGTTAAATCGAGGTATCGCCGAGCAGGTTCTGCTGACAGGTAATTCAACTTGGGATTCCAATTCTCGGTACGGCCAGTCGTCGGTAAATCTATAAGATCTAAATAACCAAGATTTTCCCCTTTCAAAATATCTGGTTGAGAAATCTAAGAAAATTTGGTTAGCTAAAAGGGCACGTGTGCAATTAATGCGACATTTTATTGTGGCAACGTTTCGCTCTCCAGGAGTTGTGTCAAGTCGCTACAAACAATACCTGGACACAGAAGGTATATATATCACATAAGTTGCATTTGTGTCCTTTTACCTAACATACTGTGGGTAATTCTAGCACCATTATTACCAAGAAAATTTTATTCAGAGCAATCTTGGTTCCCCATCCAGTCGAAATGCCAATGCTTCTCCACTACCATAGGAAGAGCTTTGCACCAACGGTAAGCTTATTACTGTTGGTGTTTTCTTCAGTTGGCCCTCATTTGCTTACTTTCTGAGTAACATTAGAGCTTGCAGCTCTCTTGATTAGCTTAGACTCTCTTGATAAACACTGTTCATTCTCGTAGAGTCATCCTGGGTAAAAGAATATCGACACATTTAAGTGATCTGGTGAAATTTCTGTATCTAAGCTGGAATCCACACTCAGAGGAATGAGCCATGACCTGGTGTTGTTACTAATGCGTGGGTTAAGCTGAGTGTCAACTCTAGTGAACTAGCGACATTCAGATATAATGACCGCTCATCATATAATTAAACAGAAATTAATGGTGGCCTATAGTGACGTCTCAAATATCGCACACCAAATCCCCAGGTAGAGGAACACCTGGGGCGCCTAAGTCCATAGTCCCACCTCGTCCATTAAGTAGACTTCCATGCATAATCTTGTGCAAGGTGGTTAGGTACCTAATTAACTAAAGTACAGTGGTGTTGGTATAGAGATTAATGAGAGTCGGTCCCAGAACTGGTCAAGTGTCATTTATCACACGCCTCTTAAGTACCTCCCTGTCAGTCTGCGCTCCAGCCAGTGACTGTGCTGAATTATTCTGCCTGGTAATGGACAAGATATCATCAAAGACATAATATTGGTAAGTAGTCAGTGTCCGGAATACTTGGTTTGACATACACGTTGTGAAGGAAATGATCACCAAGTCTATTCGATATCCGTGGGGAGGCCTCTAGATGATAAAGCTGGCTCTAATTAACATAGTCAAACATACACACATAGAGCAATTCCTCCACATCCTGAAAACACGGAAATTCTTCCCAAAGAAAGCTCTGAGTGAGAGCAACAACTGAGGCTTCTAGTACGATGGCTCTCCCTGCAGCAGTGATAGACTGGTTGTTTAATCTTGCTTCACATTTTGAGGGTTTTAGGACGAGTTACAAGGTCTTTCCCTGTGACTTCATCTGTGGAAGTCTGCTTCCATGTATATTGTGTTTGTTTGTAAAATATTAGAGGTACAAACATTTATCCAAAATTAGGTGTTAAATATAAGCAAGGACAATTTCAATAGGCATTTATTTTTCATTTACATTGATTACTGCCATAATAATAAATAGAATCAGTCAAGGTGTCAGTGCTGATCTGTAAGAGATCTGGGTTTAGGGTATTGGGACGTGCCCTTCTAGGCTACAGTTGCTGAAATATGATGCTTGCTTATTTAGCCATAGACAGGAGGAGGAGGAGGAGGAGGAGGAGGAGGAGGTGGTGGGGAGTAGACAGGTACTGGAGGAGCTGGGGTGTAGACGGGTGTGGGAGGCTTGACCTCGCCCTCGTAGGTCACCACGGCTACGTAACCACCTTCACCATCAACAGTGTAAGTCACCTTTTGCACACGACCGTCAGGAAGTAGCACATAATAGGAACCCTCAGTGTGGCCTCCATCACGAATTTCCTGGTGACCGAAGTCGTTGCTATAGTCCTTTACTAACCAGTTGAAGTCGTACTTTGCAGGAGGCTGCAACAACAGTAGAACATAATTATGTACATCACAATTATCAACGTAATTATATATATATATATATATATATATATATATATATATATATATATATATATATATATATATATATATATATATATATATATATATATATATATATATATTAATAGAATTTGGGAAGAATTTAATAATACACTGGACAAATAATTTTTAAATTTTTCTTGGGTAGAATAGCTTGGGGGTGAGTTGTGCAAAGGACCTTTCCAAGTTGGCTCACAGCGTCACGTGTTTAACCGTTGTGGGATCTGATAGTGAGGTGCTGGCCGGACCCCTTATATTATATGCTTCACTTTCATAGTTCCTTGATAATGTGAGTAGTCACGAAAGCGCTTGGAATTTCTCTATTCTTTCAGAGTGGTTGTTTTGCATATTTTGAAATCACCTGTTTACTGTGATCTTATTGCATATATATATATATATATATATATATATATATATATATATATATATATATATATATATATATATATATATATATATATATATTCAACAAGTCGGCCGTCTCCCACCGAGGCAGGGTGACCCAAAAAAGAAAGAAAATCCCCAAAAAGAAAATACTTTCATCATCATTCAACACTTTCACCACACTCGCACATTATCACTGTTTTTGCAGAGGTGCCCAAAATACAACAGTTTAGAAGCATATACGTATAAAGATACACAACATATCCCTCCAAACTGCCAATATAACAAACCACTCCTTTAAAGTGCAGGCATTGTACTTCCCATTATATATATATATATATATATATATATATATATATATATATATATATATATATATATATATATATATATGCGTGTGTGTGTGTGTGTGTGTGTGTGTGTGTGTGTGTGTGTGTGTGTGTGTGTGTGTATGTGTGTGTGTGTGTGTGTGTATGTGTGTGTATGTGTCTAACCTAAGAACATAATAACTGTGATATCAAACTACTGATTATTTGACTGTGATGTACTTTGTCACTTTATCTCAGGCGTTATATAAGTTATATCCAAGAATACCTCCTGAACTCAATTATATAAGGTGCTACTGTTGTATCCAATGAGGTTTTATGTAAATTCAGCTCGTGTCACCAGGTAACTTTACTACTGTGCTTCTTTATATGTGTTTGCAGGGGTTGAGTCTCAACTCTTGGTCCTGCTTCTCCTGCATGAGTCCTGGCATAACTAGTCTAAAAGCTATTCATGAAATCTGCCTCAATCACCTCGCAGTCAATGTCGTTCCACTTCCTAACCACTCTGAAGCTGAAGAAATATTTCCTTACAATCCGATGGCTCACTTGTGTTTTTAACTTCCGCTGTACCCTCGTGTTCCTTTTTCCCGCCTCTCGAGCAATCTGTCCCTATCCACTCCATTAATACTTTTCAGTGTAATGTACGCTATTTTCATGTCTCCTCCGGTCATTCTCCTTTCAGCTTTTGCTCTTTTAGCCTCTCTTCATAGCTCATACCTCCTTTGCTCCAGAGATTATTGGGTTGTTGTTCACTTCGCGCAATATGCTCAGAACGTCTCACACCGAGATCCTTCTCCTTAAGTAAAGTTTGCAGCGTTTCTCCCTCAGGCTTTTATTCTCTTTCTGGTCTCTTTTTATTCCCCTCTACAATTTCATCACTTTACATTTTCTGGAATAAAATTCTAACATTCGTTTATCAAACTAGTCCTGCAACTTGTCCAAATTATTTTCCAGACTGTTCTGGTGCTGTCCTGTTTGTGCTTTACTTTGCTATGTCATCTGCAGCAGGGATACCTCTGACCTTATGTTTCACGTCATGTTATTTACGTACATAAAAGAATTGTATCGAACCCAGTGCTGATCCTTGTCGAACCTCACTCGTCACACACTGTCTTTCTGAAAACTCTTCCCGTACATTCACTCGTTGTTTCCTTTCTGTCAGGTATATCTCGATTTACTGTAGTGCCTTCATTCTTCTGCTTCTTCGATAAGATTTTTGTCCAGTCTCTTGTGTGGCACCGTATCAAAGCAATTAAACCGTCCAAAAATATACAGTCCACCATTCTCTCTCTCTCTCTCTCTCTCTCTCTCTCTCTCTCTCTGTTACTTTCCTTCATGTTACCTTATCACAGAACTCTAGCAGTTTGAGAACAGGAAATTTACAAGGTTCTGGTTGTTGTTCATGTATTTTCTATTATAATAACGTAAAACTATAAAAATTAAATTAATTTTTGAGGGCAGCGTCACTGCAGCACATCACACAGCTTCGTCAGTTGAAGTGAGTGGGGTGTATATCAAATATTCTTTTAGTCACAGTATGACCTGACCTAGATAAGTAAATTCACTAAATGACCTGACTACCAGGTCAAAAAATCTACGAAAAAAATTATTGAAATGTACCTATTTCGACTCCTACTTCCTGACCTCCATTAACTTCACATCTTCTGCAAACGGGGACACTTCTGAGTCTGTTCCTTCCTTCTTGAGAACAAGATGATCAGGAGGTCAGGAAGTAGCAGTCGAAACACGTATATTGGGCAAAAAATTACCTTTCAAAACTATCCCCAGCCTTTCTGCCACACGACCTACAAGGGTCTTACGATGGGTACTACATACTCCTTACGTGTCTCTGTCAAATATTCTGTGCTCCTGTGACATGTCTTAATGATACTGGCTAGTGGCTGGTACTCACCTCTGGAGGGGGGCTGGGTGGACCATAAGTTGGAGGTGGTGGTGGGGGTGGAGGTGGTGGAGCTGGTGGACCATAAGTTGGAGGTGGAGGTGGTGGCGGGGGTGGAGGTGGTGGAGGGGGTGGAGCATAAGTTGGTGGTGGAGGTGGTGGCGGGGGTGGAGGTGGTGGAGCATAAGTTGGTGGTGGAGGTGGTGGCGGGGGTGGAGGTGGTGGCGGGGGTGGAGGTGGTGGGGGAGGCAGAGCATAGCCTGTGGTGGGGGCTTTGTCTGGGAGGGGATTAGGACGAGCTACAGCGACCACCACAAAAGCGGCAACAATTATAACCTGCAAAATACAACATAATAATTACTCTCAGAATATATATAGAAATCTCCACAGCGTCTTGTGCGCATCATCACTTTGTATTAGGAATCAAACCCACCTGACACGAAGTTTGAGTGTTGATCAGTATATTAACATAGTTATATAAATCAAGAAAGACCAAAACACTTCAGTTGCTGTACCTTGAAAGCCATGTTAGAAGACTAAGGTGTGAACTGATGCCCAGCGAGGGATGCTGTCTCTTTATATACCCCAGGATCTTCACACAATATTATGACGTCACAACCTTGAGATGGTAAATAAGCATTCCATCTTTTGTGACGTTTTATGCACAACAATAATTACATTCTTTTCCTCCTTGTTTAAAACACATATTGTGTTACAACCTTCAAATGAAGTATAATTTTTATTTTCATGCATAAACTCCGATGATTTGTCAATGACAAGGACTTGCAGCAAGAGGACGGCTGGTTCACTACTGGTAATAACTGTACCTGTCACTCACGCTGTGGCTCCTCCTTCCTCGGATCAACGTGCTCAAGCTGCCTACTACACCTTCAAGATAAAGATGAGAAAAATGTATAGACAATTCTCCTTCATAACTGCTGTTCCTATTCTCATGGCTGCAAGTCGACTGTTGTGGGTCACATAGTGTTGATAAACTACAGTGTACGTTAGTTAATTGTACAAGTAGGACCGAAACGTCGTAATAAGTTTCATTCCCCTGTGTGCTGGTTATTTGTGTATTGTTCTAATAATGGTATTATTCCTTTTTATTCCTCAAAACTCTGGACCTGTTGGATGTCAGACCATTTAAAAAAAGAAAACTCAAGACCAACCGGATGGATTCAAGTGTTGGGGAAAAGTTGTCTTCAAAATTACACGTTTCTAAAGATTATTTTTTTCAATGTAGCAGGACAGATTTCGCAAATTTAGTATTTAAACTTACATTTGTCCATTACACTAACAAAGTGGCCAAGGAAGGTAGGAATTTAAAATAGGACGCAGGGCTTAATAACTGTTCTAGGTGTAGTTTGCTTGTTATGGTGGTGGTTAGAGGCAAGTACTCCAATTTACTTACGACCTGGTCCCCACTGTGTTACACTGGTGATGTGTCAGCATTGTGTTACAGTATTAACTTACTCTTAATGCTTTACTAAGCCGTTAATTATACGAATAAGACACATGTTCAACTCTTGTGTATCTTTAATGTGGAAAGGTTTCTCCAAATATTGATTTCAGCAATCCAATACATGTAATAAAAGGTGGGAGACATAAGGAGGGAATCTGAAGTGGTCAGTTTCTCAGCCATGACAAGTATTCTGTCCCTCAGCCATGATAACTCTGAAGCAGAACCACGAGTCTGGAGTCTCATATTCTGGAGACAGTTGAGATGAAATGAATGGCAGTGGTGTCACAGGTGGGTGGAACTCACTAGAGGAAATAGGTCATACCAGTAGGTTATACAAGTCTTGCAATGGTGGAAGAATACCCCATATCAAGATGTCACTGTTGCACATGGCCTCATTTGTCGTCAACCAGAGGTAAAGAAGGCAAAACCCGGAGGTGACTGATATTATCGAGTTAATCTTCGCCATAGTTCGCAGAAGTGATGGCTACTAAAAGGGAAACAAAAACTATGTATAAGCAGAAAATATGGGACTACTAATGTGCGTGCGTCTGCAACAGCTAACTTTGATCAGCGAGACACTGAAGAAGAAAGGTGGGTCTGCCATCAGCTTCAGGGAGACCAAGAAATCCCTCAGATGTAGAGGTATTGTGACATGCTGTTACTTTGTCCTAATAGGATTGAAGACCCTTGTATCATGGGAAAGAATTAGGTGACAAACTTGCCAAGGAAACTAAGAAGTGAGGGAAGCCGACCAAAAAGGCACAATACCGTGACTGGAACAATACACAAATAACCCGCACATAGAAGAGAGAAGCTTACAACGACGTTTCGGTCCGACTTGGACCTCATAGCAGCAAAATATAATAATAATTAGGTAGTAGGTTGGTAGACAGCAACCACCCAGGCAGGTACTACAAACTGCCAAGTGAGTGTAACACGGAAACCTGTAATTGTTTTACATGATGGTAGGATTGTTGGTTTTTTTTTCTGTCTCATAAACACACAAGATTTCAGGTACATCTTGCTACTTCTACTTACACTTAGGTCACACTACACATGCATGTACAAGTATATATATACACGCCCTTCTGGGTTTTTCTATTTTCTTAATAGTTCTTGTTCTTTATTTTCTTTTATCTCCATGGGGAAGTGGAACAGAATTCTTCCTCCGTAAGCCATGCTTGTCGTAGAAGGCGACTAAAATGCCGGGAGCAAGGGGCCAGTAACCCCTTCTTCTGTATAAATTACTAAATATAAAAAAAAACTTTTGTTTTTCTATTTAGATTATCCTGTCTCGGTGGGATATGTCCGGTTCATTGAAATAATAATGATAATTTTAATAAGAAAATTAAATTTAGTAACTTGGTGAATAAGACAATATTTTGGAATCTTGATTGAGCAGGCTTTTCATGAACATAGAATAAACGGTGGAAGACGTGTAGAGGTAACTGGAAGTGTCAGTCCCTCCGCTTTCATAATTCTGAAGTAGAAACATGGTGATGGAGACATATACCGAAGCCAGATGAGGTGAAGCAGTTGGAGGCTGCATGGCTGGCTTACAGTGGGAGCAGATCAGACTTAATGATCGTCGTGTAATCGATAGGATTTAAAACCATGGAACGAACCATTCAACGGCACAGTACTGATGTATTCAATTTTGTTTTGTTCAAAATATATGTTTCTCTCGAGAGGTTCGAGCACAATAACTGAACAATACCTGTGAGGGTTACTGTTGTATAGGTGATCCCACACTGCTCACACACGACCTCCTTTATAACACACATTGCGAAACTCTCCTTCAAGGTTTTATCTCCCTCAGGAGGAAATATATGGGCCGTGTCTTCCAGACAGTTGCGTCTTATGATGATGCAGACGGTGTGTTATATTATGTGGCCGCGAGTGTATTGCAACACCATAGATTGATGATCACTTATTAATCAAAGAAGGTAACCCTCACTCAGAGAAAGAGGAGAATAAAACATACACACACACACACGCACAATTCCTAAGCAGAGTGCCATGGTTAACGGAACTAAAGGTAAAGATAGCAAATGAAACGATGGAGTATGTAGCTGGAAAGTGCTGGGAGGCAGAGGAGAAATTCATATCCAGAAGTAGAAGAGAAACAGGTAAGAACAGAGTGAGCTCATGGTTCACCCGGATGAGAAGGAATGCAAAAGCTAAAAGTGCAAGAGCATGGAAGATATATGCGAAGTAAAGAACACCAAAGAATAGGGAAGTAAACAGAAGAGCCAGAAATGAATATACGAGGGTATGAAAAGAGGTGAACGATAATTTGAGAATTATATAGCATGAAAAGTAAATCTGAGCCAAAGGTCGCAAGTCATCAGTGTCACAAACATTGATAGAACAGTAGTGAAGCGCCTGGAAAGAGTGTGGATTCATAAACAACAACCAGCAAGACTTTCGAGCTGGTAAATCCAGACTCACAAATCTGTTGGAGTTCCTTGATAAGGTAACGAAAGTTAAGCAAGAGAATGAGAGAAGGATCGATGGATTGATCAAGGACTTGGCCGCAGGGATGCTGACCTGCGGAACAACATCCAGATAGACAAAAAGGCGTTTGATACAAAACACACAAGAGATTGGCACAAAAGCTAGAGGAGTAGGTTGGAACTTCAGAGAAAACACTACAGAGGATCAAGGAAAATTTAATAGGAAGCAAACAAATTATTTCCATGGAGGTGTTGGAATGGGTGCAGCATCACACTCGCAGATTATCAAGCGCTAGAAAGCATCAGCGCAACAAAAGAAATGGTGAGACTACTAAGTGAGTTTGATGTAATAAAAGCAATGGGACCAGAAAACTTATCTCCATGGGTGCTAAGAGAATGGACAAAACCACTGCCACATAAAAGTATACAACCAACCTCTCCAATCAGTTCACGTGCCAGAAAATAGGAAGAAAACAATGTGGTTCCTTTTTTAAAAAAGAGGGACAGGCAAGAAGCACTGATTTAAGAGTTTGTATCTTTAAGATACATACTTTCAAAAGTTCTGGAGAAGATCGTAAGGTAAAATGATACCGACGCACTTGAAGAGACGAAGATTCTTTACAGACAACCAACGCGGATTTAGGGGTGGAAAATCCTGTTTTACAGAATTTCAGGAGTTATATGACAGTCACAGAGATAAAAACTGGGCTGGGTGGCTTGTATCTTCTTGGACTGCAGCATGGATATTGATACAGTGAAATAGGCAGGGTTAAAAGACGGAGTGTGTTAGGGAGTACTTGAATGGCAGAAGGCAAAATAGAAGTATGGGATGAGAGATCAGAATGGAAGAATGTGCATCTGCAAGGATCAGTAACCAGACCGCTACTGTTCCTAATATATATGAACAATCTACCTGAGGAGATGGAGTCCTATGTGTCACTGTTTCCCGATGAAGTAAAACTAATGAGAAGAATAAGATCAGAAGAGAACAGTGGCAAAATGCAAGGGAAACCACATGAGACATGATCAATCAAGTGACTTCTCAGTTTGAATCCGATCAAATACATGTTCATGTTAGTGTACAGCAAGTACAGAGAAAAGCTGCAGATATCAGAGAACGGTGGAACTTTACATTTTCTGATATTTACATTCTCTGACATTTACTTTCTCTGATATTTGTATAACATCAGCAGCATATACGAGATTAGGAAATTTCATACTAGCATATTAGAATTTAAACAAAGAATCCACCGGAACTTTGTATCCGACATATGTTAGGCCAAACATTGAGTATATTGCCCCATCACTGAGTCCACGTTCAGTCAAACCACCCACGGAGATGTGTGAAGGGTGTGCTGGGCGTGGGTTGAGTGGGTGCTTCCAGAGGCCCACGAAGACTGGTGTGGGCTGAGTGGGTGGGTCAGACCGCCTACAGAAATTGGCGTAGGATGAGGTGGGCTGGGAGGAGTGTTCAAACCTTCCAAAGAAATAGGTGTGGGTCGAGTCGGTATCTAAGACCTCTAATTAAGGTGGGTGTGGTGCGGGGCAGTGGGTCAGGCAGCCCATGGATGGGACATGAGAGTGAAGGTAAAAACATTAATATAAACATGAAAGTCATTCGTCTGGAAAGGCAGGATAAATGGAACACCTCAGCCATTCCCTTAGATTTATTCTGATTACCTTTCTCTCTGGATCTCCCACCGCTAAAGAGTCTGGAGAAAGGTTCAGGTTCTGATTCTAATAAACTGCAGCTGCCCTCTAATTCCTTGGATCAACACTAATTACCTCCCATTCCCTTCAAACTCTGTATGAACCTTACGTGGATAATCACCCTGTTTTCCATCATGAGATTTCACTTTCAAAAACAATTTTGAATATTTTCGAGCTAGCCGGGTAAATGATGCTTTGGGATGCATACCATTTTAATTATCTTAATGTTTAAAAATGTATAAAATTTGTAATTTTTTATTAATAGGACAACCTAGTTGACTGTTTATTTAAAACATCAATATGTGACTGCAGAATCTGACTGTAATTATTAAAATGTATACAGAATTGTTAACATGATCAAGACTGTGGAACATATCGTAACAACAGAATATTTGACGTCATAAATTTAACATCATATTAATTGTACATTTAAGGTAACTCATTTCGTAAACTTGATTGACATCCCCAAGCATCCGTGGGTAGTGATCCAGTATAACGGGATGGTTCACTGAGTCTTGAGTGACATCTCTGCACATCCTGAGCGAAGCTCCAACTCATTCATGGGTGGTGATCCACGATGATGGTATCATTCGTATGGGTCACTGTACATGCCCATATGGCTGGCCTTGGGGAGGTTATACTCACACCCAGGTGCAGTACTGCATGCAGTTCAAGCCACTGTGACGAAATTTTGGCCAGACTGGCGTGTGTCGTCTGTGGTCTCAGTCAGCCTCTGTATGTTTTGTGTTCCTGAATCACATTGCTTGTCAAATATCTCTTGTTTGTGTCAAATTTATTTAGCACCGCAAGTTTTATATAAGATCTCGTTTATTTTCCTTGGGAGAATATATTAAAAGCTGAGAGTCCTCGTAGAGTTTGTTGCCTCACAAAGGTACGAGATTTGTTGTTCGTTTTTACAAGTCTTCTTTAGTTTATCTTAGTCTTTTATGTAAACAGAAGACCAAGATAAATTGTCCCATAACAGGACGGCTTATTCAAGGTGAGGACTGACAACTGTGTTATGGTATCAATATTGTTTCTGTTTTTTTTTTTTTTTTTTTTTTTACATCAAACTCTAACAATGAAGCCTAGTGCTCTCTCTTCTTTGCGTCTTGAAACCAGACGTTGTTGCCACAGTTGTTATTGCAGCTAATTAATTCACGGTTATCTGTATTTTTTCGTGGGTTTTCAAACATTTTGTATAGTTTTTTTCGCTTCAGTGTCAAGAAGCTTTCGATTTTAGGGGAGTTAGCACCGTTCTGAATCAAGGATTAAGTCTTAAAGATCTCCGCTCATTACGTAAAGCCTCTAAGACATTTTTCTCTACAGTTCTTCCCGTTGTGATCATAACGGTAGACCATAACGGTAGATCATAACGGTAGACCATAACGGTAGACCATAACGGTAGACCATAACGGTAGACCATACCCACAAGTAAAGATAATAAAGATAAGGTAATGATACCTAACTCTTAAGCACTTCCCTTAGTTTCTCTCTTGGTGAGCCATTCCTTAATACAGTCTATACTTCATTCATTACATAATTCTCCTTTAATTTTACCAAAAAATTCGATGTTATTATTATTATCATAATCAAGGGGGAAGCGCTAAAAATTTCGATGTTGTTTCATATAGAAGTTTTTTGAAATTCGCAGAATACTATATCTTTTAAGATTTTTTCACTCCAGTGGGAACATTCCAGTAAATTTATTAGGCAAAGACTTATGTTACAAAAACCCATGTTAACTGTTGTATTCTGTAAATTTTACGATCTTGTCGTTATAAATGGTCAGAGTTTGTTTGGCCAAAATTAATATTTACTTAATGGGACGATAGTGAGAAAGATGCTGTTTGTAGTGAAAGTTATATTACGATATTTCGTCCACGATTGGACTTGATCAAGTTCAATGATGGACGAAAGTCCAGCGATAAACAAAAGTCTAGTAATGAACGAAACTTCAGTGATGAACAAAAGACCGGTGATGAACAAAAGTCCGGTGATAGACGAAGATATACAATGGATAACATAGCAAGAGAGCTGTCACTGCAGACAGTCTCATGTCTGTCAGCTGACGTTGTCATTTATGCCAGCATGAGGGTGGTTGATGGCCCAGGCCTTGTGCCCCTTTCTTAATATTAGCTTATCAACTGCTAGTTAGCAGTCGTTTGGTACCTGGCCTGTTACTGATTTGTTAAATATTAATATCAGCGAATACGCAACGTCTGACCAGATTCTTTTGTTATTCTAGCGGGATGTTCGTCCATTCTGTTGAACTTGTTATTGTTCAGCTTCTGCAAGCATTTTAACGTGTCTAGAATCCAAATTTTTTACTAATATTGAGTTTTCAGGTTCGTGTAGTGTTTAACAGTGATTAAGAATCCGAATGTTCTGATGAGTATCAGTCGTTTCTTCTGTCAGTATTTGTTATCCTGGTGATGTTGACAGGAAAGATTCTGTCGTTGCTTTCACCTTGCATTTTTCCCTTGACATATTTAAAGAATTCCTCAGGGTTAATCTTTGTAATTCATACTTTAAATCCCTGTTCAATATTTCTTATGCTCTTGATGTATCTTTGTAACCGGATGTATTTAATAGTCATTGTGTACATGCCTTGTTTTTGTCCTATATATACAGTATAGTGGCAGAAGTTAATAGTGACATGACGACAAGTTTTATCAAGAAAAACTATAATATTTCCTTTTATTGTTAATGTCATTACAAAACAATTTATATTAATATGTTTTATCGGTGTTAAGTTTAATCAGCCGGTATATTAATGAAGTAAAATGACAGAGATGTAACTACCATTATTACTAGTGTATTATCAGTATATCTAAAAAGAGACAAATCACGGAACGGGTGGGGATTGAACCCAGAGCGTTAACACACTGGCCTGTGAGTTTCAGGACTCACGTGTTATTATGACTTCGCGAGCCATTTAAAATGACAATTTTGCATCGCCTAAAGTTATGAGGGGGACAGTTGAGCACTTAGAACTGTTCACAGGAAGGAAGGAAGGACTGTCGCGCCCCTGGTGGGACGTGCAGTTACTCTACGAGTCTACGTGATCTCTCAGCTGCATTGAGCTTTCCATGACTTGATTTTTAATTTCTAAAGAGGTGGGTCGGTAAGCCAGCGGAATACCTCGCTCTTATGACAAAAAGCTCCAGTTAGCAGATCAGCATGTGACTGAGAACAGTGTCAGCTAGGAAAAGACCTCGGCCATAGAACTAAAAACTCTAGTTAGCTGGTCATCAGTGACTGAGACCAGTGTCAGCTAGAAGACCTCGGTCATATGACCAAAACCTCCAGTTAGCTGGTCATCAGTGACTGAGACCAGTGTCATGCACCACGTACCCTCCTGACTGACGAACATAGCACCACAACCATTTTCAACTACATTTTTTGTCATGCACTCCAGTTGTGTGGTTATCCTATCTTAGCTTTTGCGGTGTATTATCTCTTCAGACACTTTGAATTTTATGTTTTTTATTTATTCTGTTTTTTAGGTCATTCTCATTGAGCAAATCTATCTGGCTTACATCACTGAGATATCAACACGACAAACATTGCTGCTCACTACTTACTAACCTTACATTGTGCTTATCTTGGATCATTTTACATTACGAGACGGCTCTTAATAACATGATAAACCGTTTAATGGTTAAACATCCTCTAGTCTACTAGTTAGATCCAACAACCCCATTCAACAGTCAAAGGATCGTCACATCCTAGCCAATCATTAGACAGGTGATATCAGTTGCAAGTAACCCTCATTGACTATTAATGTGGGCAATGATTTACTAATTTTTCCTCTCGCACCTCACATGATTTGATAGTGTCACACACTCCGTGGGTCAGAACATGATCCAGTATTACTGTGGCATGATCCACACAGTCTGTGCTGATGAAATACATTCCATTATGAGAGTGTGGGATGCTGCGAGACTGGAAGCTAGTGACACTGAAAATTATTATTGCTGTTATTATTATTTTGCACTATTTTAGGCGTTTATAAGAAGCATAAAACAGTGCAAAAGTTACAGAGTAACTAACGCATGCTGAGGACATGATATAGCAAATTTAATCAGTTAATGCATCTCAAACATATCCTATGGATTAAAGAATCTACCCTATAAAATACGCGTTTTTTTTTTTTTGCGAGGAAGAGAGCGCACTTCCAGTTGTTTAGATCAAGAGGCCTTCACCAGCACCAAGGTGCTCCCCTTGAAGAGTGGTAAGACAGAGAGAGGTGTAGCATGTGCAGCATCTTGATGCGGACTGAAGGGTGCACCCGAGAGTTGGCTCGCATTCTCACACGCTGGACTGAATGCTGAACACCTGAAATGAATCATTCAGTATGCAGTGGTGAATACTTAGGCATGACATGACCAGGGGTAGAGAGAGAGAGAGTAGCCTGCAGTGGGCAGAGCCGTGGGCATGGCTATGGATAGAGTGGGCACTAAGCCACATTGTAAATAAATGTAATACAATACAGACAAGATAAAGAATTAGACACACGTGCAACATCTGGGTATCTTTACTGTAGATGTTTCGCCATCCAGTTTATCAATACAAAATCAAGGACATAATGTAAAGACAGTAGAACTATATACAAAAAACGAGGTAATCAGTCCCTCAGTCTACGGTGGCCCGTGGCCTGGTGGCAAAGCTCTCGCTTCAAACGCTGAGCGTCAGGGTTCGATTCCCGGCAAGAGCAGAAAGATTGGGCATGTTTCCTTACACTGGTTGTCCATGTTCACCCATCAGTAAAATGGGTACCTGGGTGTTACTCACTTCCCGGGACAAAATTAACCTAATTTTCCCGAAATACTCAGCATAACAAGCGGCTTTCTATCCAGCTCCTGCACCCAACATCTTGCTCCTGGGGGACTTCAACTTAAGGCACCTAAAATGGAGGAATATAGCAAATAATATTGTTGCAGTAATAACACCAGGAGGCAGCTCTGATGAAAACTCACACTCACACGAGCTTTTAAATCTCTGCACAAAATTCAATTTAAACCAGCAAATAATAGAGCCTACTAGACTGGAGAATACACTAGACCTCATCTTCACTAACAATGATGATCTGATAAGAAATGTCACCATATCAAAAACAATATACTCAGATCACAACATAATTGAGGTTCAGACATGTATGCGTGGAGCCCCAGACCGACAAAATGAGACTAGTCACGAGGGAGCATTCACCAAATTCAACTTCAATAACAAAAACATAAAGTGGGACCAAGTAAACCAAGTCCTAACCGATATAAGCTGGGAAGATATACTAAGCAACACAGACCCAAACTTATGCCTAGAACAGATTAACTCGGTGGCACTCGATGTATGCACAAGGCTTATTCCTCTAAGAAAAAGGAGGAGTAGATGTAAAATAGAAAGAGACAGGCGCTCCCTTTACAGGCGACGGAAAAGAATAACAGAGCGGCTAAAAGAGGTCAATATATCTGAAATGCGCAGGGAGACACTGGTCAGAGAAATAGCAAGCATCGAACTTAAGCTAAAAGAATCCTTTAGGAGTCAGGAATCGCGGGAAGAACTAAAAGCCATAAATGAAATCGAAAGAAACCCAAAGTATTTCTTCTCCTATGCCAAATCAAAATCGAGAACAACGTCCAGTATTGGGCCCCTACTTAAACAAGATGGGTCCTACACAGATGACAGCAAGGAAATGAGTGAGCTACTCAAGTCCCAATATGACTCAGTTTTTAGCAAGCCGCTAACCAGACTGAGAGTCGAAGATCAAAATGAATTTTTTATGAGAGAGCCACAAAATTTGATTAACACAAGCCTATCCGATGTTATCCTGACGCCAAATGACTTCGAACAGGCGATAAATGACATGCCCATGCACTCTGCCCCAGGGCCAGACTCATGGAACTCTGTGTTCATCAAGAACTGCAAGAAGCCCCTATCACGAGCCTTTTCCATCCTATGGAGAGGGAGCATGGACACGGGGGTCGTCCCTCAGTTACTAAAAACAACAGACATAGCCCCACTCCACAAAGGGGGCAGTAAAGCAACAGCAAAGAACTACAGACCAATAGCACTAACATCCCATATCATAAAAATCTTTGAAAGGGTCCTAAGAAGCAAGATCACCACCCATCTAGAAACCCATCAGTTACACAACCCAGGGCAACATGGGTTTAGAACAGGTCGCTCCTGTCTGTCTCAACTACTGGATCACTACGACAAGGTCCTAAATGCACTAGAAGACAAAAAGAATGCAGATGTAATATATACAGACTTTGCAAAAGCCTTCGACAAGTGTGACCATGGCGTAATAGCGCACAAAATGCGCGCTAAAGGAATAACAGGAAAAGTCGGTCGATGGATCTATAATTTCCTCACTAACAGAACACAGAGAGTAGTCGTCAACAGAGTAAAGTCCGAGGCAGCTACGGTGAAAAGCTCTGTTCCACAAGGCACAGTACTAGCTCCCATCTTGTTCCTCATCCTCATATCCGACATAGACAAGGATGTCAGCCACAGCACCGTGTCTTCCTTTGCAGATGACACCCGAATCTGCATGACAGTGTCTTCCATTGCAGACACTGCAAGGCTCCAGGCGGACATCAACCAAATCTTTCAGTGGGCTGCAGAAAACAATATGAAGTTCAACGATGAGAAATTTCAATTACTCAGATATGGTAAACATGAGGAAATTAAATCTTCATCAGAGTACAAAACAAATTCTGGCCACAAAATAGAGCGAAACACCAACGTCAAAGACCTGGGAGTGATTATGTCGGAGGATCTCACCTTCAAGGACCATAACATTGTATCAATCGCATCTGCTAGAAAAATGACAGGATGGATAATGAGAACCTTCAAAACTAGGGAGGCCAAGCCCATGATGACACTCTTCAGGTCACTTGTTCTATCTAGGCTGGAATATTGCTGCACTCTAACAGCACCTTTCAAGGCAGGTGAAATTGCCGACCTAGAAAATGTACAGAGAACTTTCACGGCGCGCATAACGGAGATAAAACACCTCAATTATTGGGAGCGCTTGAGGTTTCTAAACCTGTATTCCCTGGAACGCAGGAGGGAGAGATACATGATTATATACACCTGGAAAATCCTAGAGGGACTAGTACCGAACTTGCACACGAAAATCACTCACTACGAAAGCAAAAGACTTGGCAGACGATGCACCATCCCCCCAATGAAAAGCAGGGGTGTCACTAGCACGTTAAGAGACCATACAATAAGTGTCAGGGGCCCGAGACTGTTCAACTGCCTCCCAGCACACATAAGGGGGATTACCAACAGACCCCTGGCAGTCTTCAAGCTGGCACTGGACAAGCACCTAAAGTCAGTTCCTGATCAGCCGGGCTGTGGCTCGTACGTTGGTTTGCGTGCAGCCAGCAGCAACAGCCTGGTTGATCAGGCGCTGATCCACCAGGAGGCCTGGTCACAGACCGGGCCGCGGGGGCGTTGACCCCCGAAACGCTCTCCAGGTAAACTCCAGGTATTCACATTTAAAATTCTCTACAGCCCTGTAAAAAAAAAAATTATTTTCAATTTTCGAAAAGACCTTCTTGATAAAATCAGCAAAAAACTGGTAAATAGGCATACACACACAACTCAAAATTAATGCAGAAGTTATTATTATAAAACATCGACAGCCGGGGTTTGAAGCTGATCGGAAGAGTCATTCGCTAGTTATTACGTGGCACTTATAGTAAAAGTTTGAAGCCGATCGTAAAAGTCATTGATCTGATTTTAACAATGCCAGTATTTTTTTATCTATTGCAGTCAAATTTCAAATTTGCACCTGAATATCACTATTCAATAAAATTGGCAAATTGGGACTTGTGGCGCCCAGTGACAGTGTGAGTCTTGTAGTCAGAAAAACCATTCAGAAGTTAGAAACCATTCAGAAGTTAGAAACCATTCAGAAGTTAGAAACCATTCAGAAGTTAGAAACCATTCAGAAGTTAGAAACCATTCAGAATAAACAAGAAACCATTCAGAAGTTAGAAACCATTCAGAAGTTAGAAACCATTCAGAAATTAGAAACCATTCAGAAGCAAGAAACCATTCAGAAGAATCAAGAAACCATTCAGAAGTTAGAAACCATAAGAAACAAGAAACCATTAATCCAGTATCACCTGTACATCTCTCGGTGTTATAAATATGGCTACCTTTCCTTAAGCACATTATACCAAACCTGATTTATCTCCCATTATGTAAGTGCTGTTCGATCCCCTGAAGACCACCAGTCGTGTCTTAGAAACATATGAATAAGGCACGTATTAATATCGTAATATTAGCGCTGTTGTTGTTGTGGCCTTGTCAGAAGTCAGACATGACGGAGCACCTGCTTAAAGACTTTTACCAGGTGACCTTTGAAGGAATGTTGGTGCGATGGCGGGGGAGTTAGCCTGCTTGTTGACTTACACTGTGACCCATGGTTACTCTTTTTTTTCTCTCTCTCCCTCTCTCTCTCTCTCTCTCTCTCTCTCTCTCTCTCTCTCTCTCTCTCTCTCTCTCTCTCTCTCTCTCTCTCTCTCTCTCTCTCTCTCTCTCTCTCTCTCTCTCTCTCTCTCTCTCGTATCTTTACCATTGCTACTTCTGTTTCCGGATAATACGTCTAACGCTCTCTTAGTTTGGTATCTCCAACTCTGCTATTTCTCCTTTATATAAAGCAAAACCACGAGAAAGTTATGCAAGGCAGTCGTAGTAGTAGTAACAGTAGTAGTAATAATAATAGTAATAGCAGTAGCAGTAATAGTAATAGTAATGATAGTAGTGGTAATAATATGGGCTGTAATCGTAACCTTTGCAACCAGATAGATCAGCAGTGTTAACTGCTTGCTGCATCATGCTAATATATTCATTGTTAATGAATCAATAAATATCCAAATGGTAACTAGGCTTCAAACGAAGTGATTAGCAATTATGTCGATTGTTAGGTTTGTTACTGACTTTGCCACTTCCTGAGTCATTGGTTAGGTATGTAACTTGCTAATGAGTCAGGGGATCGTCGTGTATAAACCGAGATTGTGTGTGTGTGTGTGTGTGTGTGTGTGTGTGTGTGTGTGTGTGTGTGTGTGTGTTTCGGTGTGTATACAACGAGATGTTTGTATGTGTGCATATATAATGAGACGTGTGTTCTTATGTATCTTGCAGTGTATATATACCGAGAGGTGTATATTTCTTAATGTATTTACTCCGAGAGGTGCATATCTTTTAGTGTATATACTCCGAAAGGTGTGGATCTCTTAATGTACATACACCGAGAGCTGTATATGTCTTAGTGAATATACACTATTTTCGGTATTAAAGCATTCTTAACATGTAGTGAACATGTGGCGTGCCTAAAGCATTCTTGACATGTAGTGAACATGTGGCATTCTTAGAGCATTCTTGACATGTAGTGAACATGTGGCATGCTTAGAGCATTCTTGACATGTAGTGAACATGTGGCATGCTTAGAGCATTCTTGACATGTAGTGAACATGTGGCATGCTTAGAACATTCTTGACATGTAGTGAACATGTGGCATTCTTAGAACATTCTTAACATGTAGTGAACATGTGGCATGCCTAAAGCATTCTTGACATGTAGTGAACATGTGGCATGCCTAAAGCATTCTTGACATGTAGTGAACATGTGGCATGCTTAGAGCATTCTTGACATGTAGTGAACATGTGGCATTCTTAGAACATTCTTGACATGTAGTGAACATGTGGCATTCTTAGAGCATTCTTGACATGTAGTGAACATGTGGCATGCCTAAAGCATTCTTGACATGTAGTGAACATGTGGCATGCTTAGAACATTCTTAACATGTAGTGAACATGTGGCATTCTTAGAACATTCTTAACATGTAGTGAACATGTGGCATTCTTAGAACATTCTTAACATGTAGTGAACATGTGGCATGCCTAAAGCATTCTTGACATGTAGTGAACATGTGGCATGCCTAAAGCATTCTTGACATGTAGTGAACATGTGGCATGCTTAGAGCATTCTTGACATGTAGTGAACATGTGACATTCTTAGAGCATTCTTGACATGTAGTGAACATGTGGCATTCTTAGAGCATTCTTGACATGTAGTGAACATGTGGCATGCTTAGAGCATTCTTGACATGTAGTGAACATGTGGCATTCTTAGAGCATTCTTGACATGTAGTGAACATGTGGCATGCTTAGAGCATTCTTGACATGTAGTGAACATGTGGCATGCTTAGAGCATTCTTGACATGTAGTGAACATGTGGCATGCCTAAAGCATTCTTGACATGTAGTGAACATGTGGCGTGCCTAAAGCATTCTTGACATGTAGTGAACATGTGGCATTCTTAGAGCATTCTTGACATGTAGTGAACATGTGGCATGCTTAGAGCATTCTTGACATGTAGTGAACATGTGGCATGCCTAAAGCATTCTTGACATGTAGTGAACATGTGGCGTGCCTAAAGCATTCCTGACATGTAGTGAACATGTGGCATGCTTAGAGCATTCTTGACATGTAGTGAACATGTGGCATGCTTAGAGCATTCTTGACATGTAGTGAACATGTGGCATGCTTAGAGCATTCTTGACATGTAGTGAACATGTGGCATGCCTAAAGCATTCTTGACATGTAGTGAACATGTGGCGTGCCTAAAGCATTCTTGACATGTAGTGAACATGTGGCATGCTTAGAGCATTCTTGACATGTAGTGAACATGTGGCATGCTTAGAGCATTCTTGACATGTAGTGAACATGTGGCATGCTTAGAGCATTCTTGACATGTAGTGAACATGTGGCATGCTTAGAGCATTCTTGACATGTAGTGAACATGTGGCATGCTTAAAGCATTCTTGACATGTAGTGAACATGTGGCATGCTTAAAGCATTCTTGACATGTAGTGAACATGTGGCATGCTTAAAGCATTCTTGACATGTAGTGAACATGTGGCATGCCTAAAGCATTCCTGACATGTAGTGAACATGTTGCATGCTTAAAGCATTCTTGACATGTAGTGAACATATGGCATGCTTAGAGCATTCTTGACATGTAGTGAACATGTGGCATGCTTAGAGCATTCTTGACATGTAGTGAACATGTGGCATGCCTAAAGCATTCTTGACATGTAGTGAACATGTGGCATGCTTAAAGCATTCCTGACATGTAGTGAACATGTGGCATGCTTAAAGCATTCTTGACATGTAGTGAACATGTGGCATGCCTAAAGCATTCTTGACATGTAGTGAACATGTGGCATGCCTAAAGCATTCTTGACATGTAGTGAACATGTGGCATGCCTAACCATCCGTCCCATCTAAAAAACGAAGACCGGACCCCTGGTTCGACCTACCGCACTGACAGCAGGGTCAGTACACAAGCCAGAAAGACCACAGTGTGGTCGCCTCAAGTCAGAGACCAAAATAGCCTGACTGATGGCAAATTTCCTTCAGGGCAGGAGAAGCCTTGATACCTGGAAGTGCTCCTGATTCTTTGTGGATCGAACCTACACAGTGTCCCGCTCCCCAGGAGTTGTGTGATCCTTACGGGTTTAGCGCTTCACCATGAATATAATAATAATAATAATGCAATACCTCGTACGGACAATAGCAGACAGACAAACAGAAGACTAGACAGTACAATACGAGACACGATCAAGACAACAGGCAGTTAGAGAGTTGTAAGAGCAGCTGGTGAGCAGTTAACGTTGGTGAGGTTAAATACACGAGTGTAACCCATTGGTCAAGGTGTTGTACACAGCACCTCACTCACCAGCTACACACCTCCACACCATATACATATCCCACACTATATATACATCCACAGGTATGTCTCTCAGTGTATATTATTATCATTGTACTGATAGTAGTAGTAATAACAGTAATAATAGTAGCAGTAATAGTAATAATAGTAGCAGTAATAGTAATAATAGTAGCAGTAATAGTAATAATAGTAGCAGTAATAGTAATAATAGTAGCAGTAATAGTAATAATAGTAACAGTAATAGTAATAATAGCAGTAATAGTAATAGCAGTAATAACAGTAATAGTAATAGCAGTAATAATAGTAATAGTAGTAGCAGTAATAGTATTAATAGCAGTAATAATACTAATAGCAGCAGTAATGGTAGTAATAGCAGTATTGTAGATGAATGGTTCACAGAACCGACACATTAGACACATGTGCAACACTTGGGTATATTTACTGAGGAAACGTTTCGCCACACAGTGGCTTCATCAGTCCATACAAAGGAGAATCGTGAAGAACAAAGCTGAGGGACTGATTACCTCAAACTCCTCCTGTTCTTCACGAATCTCCTTTGTATGGACTGATGAAGCCACTGTGTGGCGAAACGTTTCCTCAGTAAATATACCCAAGTGTTGTACATGTGTCTAATTTATCAGTAATAACAGTAATAATAGTAATAGCAGTAATGGTAGTAATAGTAATAATAGTAATAGCAGTAATAGAAGTAATAGCAGAAATAATAGTAATAATAGTAACAGCAATAGTAATAGAAGTATAAAAGGCAAAATATCTGCTGGTAATCTTTATCTCCTCTCAATATATTTTTTTACACAATGCAGGCTCCTTGATACTGACGAGAGGCTCTTGATCCAGGGAACTAAACCTAACCTCTTCTCTGGATCTAAACCACTTGTCTCTCATTACCCCCCCCCCCACAAGAGCTGTATAACCCTTACGAGTTTATTGCTCCCCACATGAATGTAATAATAATAATAATAATAATAATAATAATAATAATAATAATAATAATAATAATAATATCCTTGGTTAATATCTCGGTATTATAAGCCAGGGGTGCCTTGATTACGCTATTGTTTACGCTTTTGTTTGCTTACTATTGTTGTTATGGTCTTTCTTTCCTAAGACGTCACCGTGGCCAAAGCTCTCTTCACACAATGAGGGTTCGGGTTCGATTCCCAGCGAAGGTTGAAACACTAGGCGTGTTTCCTTACACTGGTTGTCTATGTTCAGCCATCAGTAATAATGGGTACCTGGGTGTTAATCGACTGGTGTGGGTCGCATCCCGGGACAAAATTGACCTAATTTGCCCGAAATGCTCTTCATACCTAGGAGCTTTCTATATGGTAGTGTGTCATTAATGTCAGCTATGGTCTGTATACCTTGTATATGTACTTGTAATAATAAAGAATTATTA